>NC_141081.1:26406380-26643880 GCF_041138505.1 Cibotium barometz | reverse complement strand
TAAGAGATAATCTACAACTTGATCTAATGTACACATCAGAATGCGGCTATTGCAAGCTACATGCTTAGAGACAATTTAAAAGAATTAAAGGTTGGGCCTTTTTTAACATGTGCTATTATTTATATTTACATTGCAAGCAACAACTAATATTTTTGTATTGACCTAAGGACTTAAGAAGTTTTAGATTTTTTTAAATGTTGGAAGGTTTTCGTGTTTTTTTTTCAATTCTTAAAAATGTTATTTTGATACACACACACACACACAGCATATTAACTTTGTGAGTGTGTGTGTGTGCGCGTGCATTTGAATGTGTTTTGGTTGAGAGATCATCTGTAACGCTATCTTATGTACACATTAGAATGTGGCTATTGCAAGCTACATGCTTAGAGACATTTTAAAAGGTTGTACTATGTGTGTGTGCGAGAGAGAGAGAGAGAATTAAAGGTTGGGAGACATTTTTACATATTGTACTATGCTTTATTATTTTTCATGCAAGAAATAATTAATATTTTTATATTGACCCTAAGGACTAAAGGAGTGTAGATGCACTTGAGTTGTTTATTTATGTGTACTTTCTTTAAAAAAAATGAATGTTTTATTAATTTTGAAACAGCATGTGTGTGTGTGTGTGAGAGAGAGAGAGAGAGAGAGAGAGAGAGAGAGAGAGAGAGAGAGAGAGAGAGAGAGAGAGAGTGATTTTGGGGAAAGTGTGTGTGTATCTGAGGGCGAGAAAACTATTTTAGTTTTGAGAATAGAAAAAGTGTGTGTGTGGGTGTGTGTGGTTGTTATTGTTGTTGTTGTTGTTGTTGTTGTTGTTGTTGTTGTTGTGTGTGTGTGAGAGAGAGAGAGAGAGAGAGAGAGAGAGAGAGAGAGAGAGTATAAGGAACGTAGGGTTTTTTGCGTGTCTTAAGTTTTTTTTAGTTGAGAGATCATCTGCAACGTGATCTTATGTACACATCAGAATGTGGCTATTGTAAGCTACATGCTTAGAGACATTTTAAAAGGTTGTACTATGTGTGTGTGAGAGAGAGTGAGAGAGATAGAGAGTGAGTGTGTGATTTTAAGGAAAGAGTGTGTGTATCCAAGGGCGAGAAAACTATTTTAGTTTTGAGAATAGAAAAAGTGTGTGTGTGTGTGTGGCTATTGTTATTGTTGTGTGTGTATGTGTGAGTATAAGAAACGTAGGGTTTTCTTGTGTTTCTTAACTTTTTTTATTTTGTGGGAGGATTTTTGTGCATTAACTTTGTATAGCACTTTGTGCCATATGTTTTGTATAGTAGGTTTATAAGAATCCAAGTTGCACTTACACCTAGGGAGAGTGGTTTAGTAAGAGAAACTTTCAAACACTATCACACAGCAAGAAAAAGGAGGTACTTATGTGTCTTTAAGTAAACACACATGTACACACACAAAGAGGGAGAGCCCTAATGACTGTTCCAAACATACATGTACAGACACAATGTAATCGCATTAGTATATTTGACACACATTGACGCATATAGTATTGATGCTTCTACTTATATAATTGTATGATATGATAGGCTGTAAGCCTATTTTAGTTCTATTGGAGAAGAACACAAAGCTTTCTGCACATACATGTAAGCTTTTGGAGGACCCCACTACATACAGGTGCATAGTGGGTATCTTCATCTACATGACCATTACCAGGCTAGACTTGAGTTATGTTATTGGACTTGTGACCGAGTTTATGAAGGCACCTAGGAAGCCACACATGGATGCAACTAGATGGATTCTCCGGTACATAAAGTCCAAGTTGATTATGGACTTTTCTATGAGGTTGATATACAAAGATACAGCTACATGGGTACACAAATACTAATTGGGTTGGTAATCTTGCAGACGAGCTCTACTAGTGGTTTTATGTTCCCATTTGGGAGTAGTAAAAAGCAGCCACAATTGCCTTGTCGAGTAGAAAGGTAGAGTACAGGGGTGATGCTATGGTAGCTTGTGAGGTAGCTTGGTTTCAAAAGCTGCTTGGATAGGGCAGTTGTCATTTATGGTAGAGTAGAAAGGTAGATTACAGGGGTGATGCTATGGTAGCTTGGTTTCAGAAGCTGCTTGGTGATATGGATGAGCTCCTTGGATAGGGCAGTTGTCATTTATTGTAACAAAATGATTAGCATATAGTTGGCTAGGAACCCAGTATACCATGCTAGAACAAAGCACATTGAGGTGCACTATCACTTTGTGAGAGAGAAGGTTCTAACAGGTGATGTAGATCTGGTATATGTTAGCATAGAGGATCAAGTGGCTGACATCTTTACTACGAAGGCATTGGGCACAGAGAAGATCAACAAGTTTAGGAGCTTACTTGGAGTGCAATGTGCCAAGTTGAGCTTGAAGGGGATCATTGAGATATCGAGCTCAACTAGTACTACAGAAAACATTGATGACCCTCTTGGTGGGTGACAGCTTCCACACTTATGCCATTGGCATGGTTGGTGAGATTATGGTTGATATGCCGCTAGAGTTGATGACATGTTGTGTGACAACCACTTTGGAGTACAAGAGTTATGGCATAGTTACAGCACCAGCTCATATAGTCGGGTTCACACTATAGACCGAACACTTTGTATGTTGTTGTAGAGGAGATTACTTTCCTTTTATGTATGTACTCTTATCTTTTAGTTATATGGTTGTAGAAAAGAGAAGAAGATAGAAGAAAATTCAGCCATCCATCCCTATCTTGTGTCTTTCACTCTCTTGTGTTGTGTGTGTGTGTTTTGCTTATAAGGAACTCAAGCTCTCTCTCTCTCTCTCTCTCTCTCTCTCTCCCACATTCTTTTTATATAAGAAATTACATATGTTTTATGTGAGCACAAAGAGGTCGTGTCGTACAACTGGAATGAATTATGTGGTGAATGTTTCTGAGTACCTAAGTTTCTCTTGTCTGGATTTCCAAAAGAGAGAAGCAAAGCATGAGACGTACCTCCCTTGCAAACATATGTATTATGCTTTTTGCAAGTGTTGAATCTTGATGTGGTCGTGCATGAGTTTATGCACCAATAGGCTTTGACAAAAGTGGAGTTGTTTCAAGCATTGTCTCATTACCATGCAAATGTAGCAATGCCATGAGGCATTATGGGATGTCCGAATATGCATTCATGGATTTTGGGTTGCTATGTACAAATGCATGGAAAATGTTTTTGGTCGCCTGTATTTTGGTCTTGAGAGGAGAATATGTGTAGCATTAAGTGTTGAAGTTTAGTTTTTGGGTTTTTGATCGAGGTCGCAATTTTTGTATCTGCATAAAACACCCTTATATTTGATCCTATGTTGCTCAATACTGTTTTTTGGAGGCCATTATGTTAAAAATTCATTGTTGGGTGTATCCTAGTGTCACGTAGGCTGTAACGCCTGTGTGACCGACGGCAGACCGGATGGCTATATCCGGGGTTCAGTGGGAGAGGACGCCCATGCGGAGTCATGGGCGGCCAGGCTAGTGTGGACGGCAGGCCACACACTATATAGCCTGGGGGATGAGGGGCAATCCTCATTCTTCCTCTATGGCTGGGTGGTGAGCCAGAGGCCGTCCCCTCTCATGGTAACGCCCGTAGCGGCGTTACGGATATCTAACACTGGTATCAGAGCATGGTTCGAAGGGATCGTGAGAGTCTGCGCGCGAACGGGGGACCGGAGCCCACTCGGTGGTTTTCATCCATAATCTCCTCACCCTTATCTACACAAGGGAATGTGTGGAGGAGGGAGGACCAAGACTTTTGAAGGGAAGAATTCTTTCTCTCTCTCTCTCATTCTCTCTCCCCGTCACACACAGCATCGAGGTAAGCAAAATGTGTTGTTTTCATTTTTTTGTCTGCGTTGAATCGATTGAAAAACTGTGTGTTGAGGTGGGGGGGGGCGCAGACCAACCCCCCACGACAAAGAAAACGCCTGCGTTGATAGCTACAAAGAAAACGCCTGCGTTGATAGCTACAAAGAAAACGCCTGTGTGTTAAGGTGGGGGGGCGCAGACCAACCCCACGAACCCGTTATGTGTGGGTCGCGCGCTTCAGTAGCCTGCGGCGAAAACCAGATAGCATAGCGTTTCAAAATAGAGCTAAAAAGCGAGTCCCACGACATTCGATTATGTTGTGTGTGGGGGGAGGGGGGGGCGAAGACCAGCCAGCCCTTTCGTCATGCATTGGTGCTGTTGTTTTTCTGGCAGCGTTGACGCTGAAACTTTGTGTGTGTGGGACAAAGAGCATTGGCGCAGGAGCATGAGTGTGAAGCGGCGGCGGCGACGGCGGCCAGCCAGCCAGGCCAGCCAGCCAGGCGGCCAGCGGCGGCGGCGGCGGCGGCGGCCAGCCAGCCAGGCCAGCCATGGGCGGCCAGCGGCGGCGGCGCCGGCCAGCCAACGACGGCGGCCACCACACAACTGGCCACAGCGCCCAGCACACGCCAGACGCCCACCAGCGGCCAGGGACAAGCCCAAAAAAAAAAGAAAAAAGAAAAAAAAAACCATTTCTTTTATATATATATATATATATATATATATATATATATATATATATTTCATTATTCAATTTGAAAAAATTGAAAATCAGAAAATTCAAAGACCCTTTCTCTCTCGGCTGGGAAGGAGAATCATTCCCGTAAGAAATAATCCCGACAAGGGATAAGTGTTTCCGGAGTTAATTTTTGTTATGAGTTGCAGGCATATTGTCTCGTGGATCGGAGCATCCCGGAAGCGTCCTTGTAGAGGCTCGCAACGCAACAAATCGACAGGCGACCGTAAAGGGGGGTGACTATTATTCTCTCTCCACCATTGCTCATTTTTATTAGCGTTTTTTTTAGTAATTTCCGAGTTCTCGCATTATTTTTGCAAGAATTAAAATGTCTGCTAGGCGTAGTGTGTCTCCACCGCCTTCTACTTCTCTAGGTTTTTCCAGTCTCTTGTCCTCGGTCGCGGGTTTGACCCCGACCGAATTGTCAGGCCGTACACGCCCGACCGTTGTTCGGTCCGGAGCGCGCTTATCGATCACTCGTGATCCGCCAGCGCCCTCCTCGTCTATTGACCCTGCCTTAGGACCTAGCAAGCCCGCAGCGGCCGCATTGGCTGATGACCCCTTTCTGGCCGATGAGCCAGAGGACATGAACACTGACGTCGCCGAGGGGACCGAGGAGGACCTCTTGGATTATGACGACGATGACTATGACCTACTAGACCCTGCTGATGTCCTGACAGAGACGGAGCTCTCTAGTGGACTGTTTAAATATCTTAATGCCAAATTGAACACTATGGGTAAAGTCCAGGCTGATTTAGTCACGATGTTACAGAGCATCTCCACACGGTTAGATGCACTGACAGCCGCCTCGGCTAGTACTCCGACTCCTCGTGGTAGCCGAGCTCCTACAGCACGGGTGAGCGTAGCCTCGCCAGTGGTTGCAGGAGTACAGGCCGATGCGCCTGCGGGGCCGTCCGTAGCGACAGCTTCGTCGTTGTTAAAAGACTTAAAGCCGCCTAGTTTTGGTGGCGAGGAAAAGGAGAGAAACAAGGACTCAGTCAATATGTTTCTAGCGAAGTGGTCAGATTTGCACGCGCTGCCTAGCCGTATACAGCCCGTAGAGGCTAGCCTCTCTTTAACCGGCAAAGCGTACAAGTGGTGGATGAGTCTGACAACTCGCCCTGCCACTTGGACGGAATTTGAAACAATGTTTCGAAAAGAATTTTTGCCTGTTAATGAGGCAGAGAGAAGCTGGGAGTTATGGGACAAGTGCTCGATGGAAAACAAATCCCTAACTCAGTACATCTCAAACTACAGGGAGATAGTACTCAAGTTAAAAGGAATCGATGCATTCCAAACATTGCGGGGCTTTAAGAGAGGCCTCAAAGATGATTACCTTGAGTACGTAGAACCCCTACAGCCTAAGGACTTAGCAGAGGCAATTCAATATGCACAGATATTCGATGACATCAAGCGCCGTAGTGTGCGTGGTGGTTCTAGCAGGGCCGAGGGTAGTGAAAAGAGGAGGTCAGGCCTCAAAAGAAAAGGGTTCTACAGTGAGAAACAAGGGGATAGGACGGACCAGGAAGGACAGGGTGGTCATTGGTCTAAAAAACCGCGACCATCCAGAAAAAAAAGAGACACCGAAAACCAAAAGAAAGAGCAATATATTAAAGCGCGAAAGGAAAATCGCTGCTTTAATTGCAATGAAGTAGGACACACGAAGGCTGAGTGTCCAAAGCCTAAAGCCAGCACGAGTGGCAACGAGCCCAAAAAAGATGGTAAATCTTCTAGGCAGTTGCATACAGTGCAGAGACTCCCTCTCAGTTCCGCAGAGTTCAGAGAGGTGACAGTGTGTCATTGTGATGAGCATCACGCTTGTTCAGTGACACCAGCAATGTGGCAGCCTACTGTAGGTCCGCATGACATGGTGCGCATGTATGGCACCATAGATGGCCGTAGAGTCACAGTTTTTATTGATGATGGAGCTAGTCACAACTTCTTAAACTACTCGTTAGTCAAGAAATTGGGATTGACTGAGACCCGGAGTGATCATGAGTATACTGTTGGCCTAGCCAACGGATATGACAAAACGGTATGGAATACCGTAGTATTGGGGGTCCCATTATCTATGCAGGACTACAAGGCTCCGCTTGACTTTCAGGTCATGCACTTAGCCAGAGCAGACGTATATCTAGGTAGGGAGTGGCTGTATGGCTTGGGCCCTAGTCTAGCTCGGAATTACTTACATAATACGCTATGTTTTGAGCATGGAGGTAGAGTCATCACCCTGCAGGGCGACCGTACTGTCCCTGCCACACCACTTATTTCCTCCATGGAGCCGTGTACAGCGGTCCGCAGAGACCAGATAGCAGAGGTATATGCTTGTTACCCTCTTTTGAATTCTGTTTCCGTAGATGAAACGATAAATGATGTTTGCGTAGACAAACAAGAAAAACAAAATAACCTTGGACGAGACCCACTGTTTGAAAACCCTGTTTGGCATGCATGTGATTCAAACAAGAAAAAATCCAAGGTGAATGAGATATTAAAGAAAAAGTACGTAGATACTTTAACGAATTTATTAGAGGAATTTCAGGATGTTTTTCCTGATGATTTACCGGATGGTTTACCACTATCTAGGGAAGTAGACCATGGCATCGAAGTTATGCCAGGATCAAAACCTATAAGCAAACCTGCTTATATATTAAGCCACTCCGAGGCACAGGAGGTGGAAAAACAATTAACGGAATATTTGAACAAAGGCTTTATTCGGCCTAGTTCAAGTCCGCCGTGGGCATCGCCTATTCTTCTGGTAAAGAAGAAAGACGGATCTATGCGGATGTGCATAGACTATAGAGCTCTTAATCAGATAACGATTAAGAACAAGTATCCGATGCCACGCATGGATGAGTTGTTCGATCAACTCTATGGATCGAGATACTTCACAAAAATAGACCTGAGATCTGGGTATCATCAGGTTAAAATAAAAGCAGAAGATGTTGCGAAGACAGCATTTAGGACCCGTTTCGGGCATTTTGAGTTTTTGGTTATGCCATTTGGGCTAACCAATGCTCCAGCGACGTTTATGACGCTGATGGACAGTATTTTACATCCATATCTGGGAAAATTCGTAGTAGTTTTCCTAGATGATATTCTTGTGTACAATAAGACACAGAAAGAACACATAGAGCATTTGCGTCTAGTGTTCAAGTTGTTGCGAGAGCACAAATTATTTGCAAAGAAAAGCAAATGTGAATTTTTTGAAACAGAAATTCACTACCTTGGCCATATTATATCCGCCGATGGTACGCGGATGGAGCCAGAAAAAGTAGAGGCTATTCTTAAATGGCCAGCGCCGAAGAATCTCGAGGAACTGCAGATTTTCCTTGGCATGTCGGGGTTCTACCGACAGTATGTGAAGGACTACGCGAAGATCGCAGTCCCGTTGACTGACCAGTTACGGTCAAAAACAAAGAACATTAGTTGGGGGGACGCCCAACAGAAAAGCTTTGATAAGCTCAAGGTGACCGTAGCAGCTGCACCTGTTTTGACAATTGTCGATCCGAATGAGCCGTTTGTTTTGGAAACAGACGCTAGTAATGAGGCCATTGGGGCCGTACTTATGCAAAGGGGACGCCCAATTGCATTTGAAAGTAAAAAGTTAGATCGTGCGCAACGTAACTACTCGGCTTACGAGCGAGAGTTACTAGCGATAGTTCATGCACTGAAAAAGTGGAGACACTATTTATATGGTGCCACTTTTGAGGTCCGGACGGACCATGAAAGTCTGAAATGGCTTTCAAGTCAAAATGAACTGAAGGGTAGAAAAGCTCGGTGGGCGGAGATTCTACAAGAGTTTGACCTTCAGATATGTTACTAGAAAGGTAAGTATAACGTGGTGGCAGATGCACTTAGTCGCATGCCACAGATTAATGAACTTAGTTTCACAGTCTTCAAGAATGATTTCTTGGAGTCCCTACGTGGTTTATGTGAGCACGATCCATCTTTTACAGAGGTCTGGCGCGCTGTACGTGTACGCACTTCTTCACAGACGCGACCACCTCCCTCGTTGGCACGTATTGCTGGTCCGGAGAGACTGGCCGAAGGTGCAACGGGAAGGGAAGCGAGAGTTAGTCCGGAGAGACTAGCCGTGTCTTCTGGGTATAGTTTGAAACCAGAGAGTTCTGACGTAGGCCCTTCATCACCTTTGACTGCCACGGCTTCAAAGGGGAGTGATAAACTTCGTCGGGGGGAGAAATATGCTAATTACTCCATTGACGACGGGTACTTACTCTACAAGGGTAGAATATGTGTACCAACTATTGGTGACTTTCGGGCCCAAATTCTTAAAGAAAGTCATGATAGTCCAAGTGCGGGTCATCCCGGGATTCAGAAGACCTATGCACTAGTAAAAAGACAGTTTTATTGGCCTAGTTTGTTTAAGGACGTCCAGACTTATGTGCTGAAATGCAATAAGTGTCAGGTCAATAAACATGAACGTCTTAAGGTTGGAGGACTACTCCATCCGCTGGAGATTCCTCAAGGGAAATGGGAAAGCATTTCCATGGATTTCATTTACTGGTTTACCCAAGACGAGTCGAGGGAATGACTCGGTGTGGGTGGTAGTGGACAGGTTAACTAAAATGGCAAAGTTTATTGCCACGAAGAAAACTGTTAAAACGCCAGAGTTGGCAAAACTCTTTATTGAACATCTCTACAAGCTATATGGCCTGCCCGCAGATATAGTGTCGGATAGAGATAGAAAGTTCAACAGTCATTTTTGGAGGGAAGTCTTCAAAAAGCTGGATACTACTCTGAGTATGAGTACGGCAGATCATCCGGAGTCTGATGGTCAAACTGAAAGAGTTAACCAAATTCTAGAGGATATGTTGCGTTCTTATGTTAGTAAGAAGCAATCTAATTGGGAAGAGTACTTACCCTTACTGGAGTTTGCCTATAATAGCTCCAAACACTCAGCAACTGGATTTACACCATTCATGTTAATGTATGGATTCCAGCCAAGATCTCCAATGGCTGTAGGCCTAGAAAAGGAGAAGATTCAATCTGTCAAGGATTTCCTTGAAGATATGAATGATATGCTCAGAGCCGCACGTGAGAGCATTCGTAGCGCTCAGGATCGCGCTAAAACTTATGCGGATAAAGGACGAAGAAAGGTGACCTTTGCAGAAGGTGACTTTGTATTCCTCAAGGTTCCTGCGCAGTCAGAAACCATGAAAACGGGAAAGTGTGATAAACTTTCTCCGAGATATTGTGGTCCTTTTAAAATCCTTAAGAAGATTGGGGACGTAGCATATAAACTTGAGTTACCGGAGAGTTCTCAAGTCCATCCTGTCTTCCATGTCAGTAAACTGAAGAAATCAGTTCACGGGTTAGAGAACGCAGTTTCTCCACAGATTTTGGTGGACTTGATAGAGCCACCAAAGATACCACATGAACCTGAAAAGATTCTACAGTATCGTGATAGACAGACCCGACATAAAGTGTACCAGGAGGTACTTGTTAAATGGACAGATAGGGATGAGGAGGTAGCTACCTGGGAACGCCGTAGTGCAATTTCCAGAAGGTTTCCCCAGTTTGTTTTCGAGGACGAAAACTCTTCTTAAGGGGGGGTAATGTCACGTAGGCTGTAACGCCTGTGACCGACGGCGGCAGACCGGATGGCTATATCCGGGGTTCAGTGGGAGAGGACATCCATGCGGAGTCATGGGCGGCCAGGCTAGTGTGGATGGCAGGCCACACACTATATAGCCTGGGGGATGAGGGGCAATCCTCATTCTTCCTCTATGGCTGGGTGGTGAGCCAGAGGCCGTCCCCTCTCGTGGTAACACCCGTAGCGGCGTTACAGATATCTAACACAATGTCACGTAGGCTGTAACGCCTGTGACCGACGGCAGACCGGATGGCTATATCCGGGGTTCAGTGGGAGAGGACGCCCATGCGGAGTCATGGGCGGCCAGGCTAGTGTGGACGGCAGGCCACACACTATATAGCCTGGGGGATGAGGGGCAATCCTCATTCTTCCTCTATGGCTGGGTGGTGAGCCAGAGGCCGTCCCCTCTCGTGGTAATGCCCGTAGCGGCGTTACGGTTATCTAACACCTAGTTTAAGGTTTCTTGTTGTCATCTGGCTTTTGTCTTCAATAGAAGTTAAGATTCACTGTTTGAGGTTTCTTGTTATACGGTCGAGCGTTTTTTTCCTATAAAAATTATAGTTGTGGTTAGACGATCCAATGATGATATAATCAGAAAAAAGTTACTACAGGTGTCTTCATGTTCATTACAAAACAATGCCCCTCCGCTTAAAACACACTCTCGCTCGTTCTCTCTCTCTCTCTCTCTCTCTCTCTCTCGTGAAATGGCCATCCTCATCATTTCCCAACCACCCCCCACATCTCCCATCACCACATATTCATGCAAGTCCTACTACCACCACCCATATCTCCCATCATAACCTTAGAAATTTAGGCCCTCCACCTACAAGTAGTTTTATTTGAGATAATCTTTGATACTATAGGCAGGCACTGCCATGCAAGGTGGATATCACGGCCCTATACACCGTTGAGGATAGTATGAGATATTTACATCTACTTACTACACTTTATAACATTGTGCAAAACAAAGGGTACCCAAATCTAGGCCCTCCTTAACATCATTTGAAAAAAAAAGACAACCATGGGTGTTCATAGAAAGATGGCCACTTAGTGTCACTCCTTTTTTTCCTTTAGGCTTTCATTTTTAAGTAAACACAACGTCATCACAAGCTATGCTTAGATGTTAAGGAATGAAAATAACTTGAAATATTACTATCCGAATTTGGAGACTAATTTAAAATACTATCCTCTTCCTAAAGGGTGTTGAGAGAAGAAGGTTTTGATTTAAAGAAATAGACTATGAGCCTTTAACTAGTTATACATGCACTCTTAGAGTGAATGAGGGTGGAAGGCTAGTTATTTTGCAATCATGATATCGCAAGAAAGCAGTAGTAACAACCATCACATGGACCCTATTCTTTAGTAAATATGACCTAAATGCTATGAAGGGTTTGTATATGAGCCATACATGGTGAGAGAATACATAATTAATCTTGAACTATGAATTCAAACTAGCTATATAATAACATAGAGGAAAAATAACCTACAACAAAGTGTCCAAAAGTTAGACATGCTATGTAATAACATAGTGGAAAATAACCTACAACAAAGTGTCCAAAAGTTAGACATGCTTGTGATATTATGGTAGAAATCTAGAGCATAATCTCCTTGATTGTTCGTCATTCAAGAACACTAATTAAGCATGTTTACAATGGCCGTTTATCATCATACACATAGTCAACATCATACATTTCATCGCTTATGAAGATGGACGAGGAAAAGTTGAATTATAGAGAAAGGTAGGTAACCTTGGTCTAACCATTAGAGTTAGGGGCATTTTCAACATCATTGCCAAGCCAAATTTCTCTGACATATCTAGTGTTGAATCTAGAAGCATCCAATCAAAGCCATGTAGTAAGGTAGCCAACATGAGCTGCATGTGGAGCAACCCAAGGGATTGCCCAGGGCACCCTCTTCTACCTGATCCAAAGGGTAATAGTTCAAAGTGGTGGCCATGCACATCAAGGGTGTTGTTTAAGAACCGTTCTGGTAAGAACTCTAGAGGTCTCTCCCATGAGTCCTCATCTCGGCCTATCGCCCATACATTGACGAATGCACGAGTTCTCGCAGGGATTGTGTAACCACCTATGCTACATGGTTGTGTTGACTCATGTGGAATTAGCAATGGTCCAACTGGGTGTAATCTCATGGTCTCCTTCAGTACCGCTTGGAAGTAATGTAGGTGAGGTAAGTCTGACTCGTCAATTAGCCGTGCGACTCCTACCACATTTTCCAATTCATCTTGCACCTTCTTCATAATTGTTCGGTTTTTTACAAGCTCTGCCAAAGCCCACTCTATCGCAATTGAAGACGTGTCTATACCAGCCAGAAACATATCCTGAGACTCATAAAATCATCGATTAGAGAAGCATGTAACCTTATTGGGTAGATAAGCATGTAATGTTATGTATAGGTTATTAAAGATGTAAAAGTGTGACCCGAGATTCAAAACTGAAGTGAAAATCCATGTGAACATACCATCAAATACTACTTGTGTTTACTGTAAAGATATATCTACGTTTGTTACTTGTGACATTTTGAAAGTGGATGTTTTCACATTATATTAAAAAGCCGACTAAAAAAGACTCATGGTCTAAAAATGATATGTGAACCCATAATAAAGTGTAATAGATACATGAGAAACAAATAAAACTCTCTACGTTATCACCCATGTTAAAAGCGGCTATTACCAGCACTGCGGCCTTGATCTTATCGTCAGCGAGTGGTCTGCTGCCATCCAGGCGCACGGACAACAGCGTGTCCAGGAGGTCCCTCTCACTCTCAGGAACAGTGAACCTTTCACCTGTACACGAAAAAAGAAACAGTGAACCTTTCTCAAAAACTCTAAGCCTTGCTATTTCAAAGCTTTAGCTTTGTTATTTGCAAGCTATATTTTATAATGTTTCACGCTTTTAACTTTCAAGGCTCTTCTAATTCAAAGCTTTAAAAGCTTGTTATATACAAGCTCCACAAGCTATATTTTACACCTTCCAAGCTTTCAAAGCTCTATAAGCTTCAAAAATCTAAATTACATTAAAACTCTTTAAAGTATTAGAAGGCTTCCGAACTATCCAAATTACTAAAAGTAAATTAAGCATCAAGGGTTACAAGTAAGAGGAGAATTAAGGTTTGCTTTTTGTAGATTTCATCAAGGCTTAACTTTTCTACCAGTTAATCATTAGGATGACGAATTCTCTCTCAAGCAAGAGGGTAATTCTAAACATGAAGGTATTTATGCTAATCCACGTATGCCTAAACCTATTGAAAAAAAAGTTTCGCCTCTTATGCTTCTAAAAATGAAGGATAAAGAAGTAACCTATGGTAAAATTAGCTCCTGGATTTTATGGACCTTTCAACATTTTAGATGAAGAAGAAAATCTTGTGCCTAAGTCTATCATTGACCATGAGACCATCACTACACACACAAATAACACTTACGTTAAATATCTTATGACTTTCAAGGATCATCCTCTATTGAAAATATCAAATGGATGCCACAAATGTTTTTCCATTCTTACCAAAATCTCGTCCACTAATACCATCCATGTAATTGAGGTCAATTGCAACCCAAGCAAGACTAGGGAATGTTAGTCTTAATCTGTATATGCGGATGTCCATTATTTTATTTTGGGATATTTTATTTTGGACACCTTTTATTCATATCAGCTATTAGGATTAATTTGTTTAATCAATTATGTGTGTTGGTATGATGTCTACCACATAACAACGGTTTGTCACGTTTATGATCCAAGGTAGTAATAATGGCTTATTGGCTAGAAATAATATCTTTTGAAAAAAAATAGTTTTTTGTTATTACCTCTTTTAACATATTGACTTTTAGTTGCACCCTACATCAGCTTCTAACTATTGCAACTTGTGAGATGAAGAGAAGTAAAAGACTTCCCAAGTATTATTTTGGGAGTGCATAAGTAATGTCATGGTGACACACGGATTTGAAAAGCCAGACTTCTTTGGTTTCATGGCAGATGAAGCCCAAGCAAATTGGACTACCATTAGAGAAGTCTATAGTGAAGGACAAGAAATGAAAGGTCGGGAATGCTCATGTTTATTTCATTGGAAACAAAGCCTAAAGATACATACCGCAAAGTATGTTATAAAGGCCTTCCAAGGCATGCATAGGAGGATGTGCGAGAAGTGGCAGACCAAGTTAACAAAAAAGGCTGCACTAGCTCAAGAGGGAGACTTATCCAACAATGGTGGCATAGTGAAAATGTAAAAGATTCGGATATACTTGCCATGGATCTTTGGTTATATACTTGCCATGGATCTTTGGCTGAGCTGGTGGGAAGTACACATTGCACACTGGGGCAATGTAATGATTTCGATATATATAAGAACCATTGTCTTTAAAACCAATGATTTTAATGATGTTTCTAATATGTCTATAACTATTGCATAGGTGGAGAAGAGCGGTGATCAGTCTATAACTATTGCATAGGTGGAGAAGAGCGGTGATAAGTCTAATATGTCTATAACTATTGCATAGGTGGAGAAGAGCGGTGATCAGTCATGTACACCACGAACAAACTTGTCAGATTCTAAACATGGAAGCTGGTTAGCTAGGGAGGGTTCCATATAAAAAATTAGAAGAGCGATGATCAGTCATGTACACCACGAACAAACTTGTCAGATTCTAAACATGGAAGCTGGTTAGCTAGGGAGGGTTCCATATAAAAAATAACACTCTACAATGCATGTGTATCAAACATGGCTAATGCTTTATAAATTATTACAGAGTGCAAAGCAAAATTCATACGTGATGGGAAAGCATATCAGAGCACATCCAAGTCTTGAAAATCTAATTGTTAAGAGGGAAAATGCACATACTCCAAGCCCAACACAAGTTGTAAGGACAATAAAGAGTACCACTGTAGGCACACCTATGTAGAAGGCCCAAACTCCTTTGGCAGGTGAATCGGTGTTCGGGAAGAATCAGCCCAACACAAGAGATAACAATGTAATGTAATTGATGTCGATAATGATGCTAGTCATAGACCTGAGTACAACGTGCACATGAGAGATAGAAAGTCTATTGGACGTCGTAGGAAAATGCACTTCATGGATGAAGATGTAGATACAAGAAATGAATCGAGTGATAAAATCATAATGGAAGCACCCATACACAAGACATTTTAGGCAATTAGGAGAACTCCAAAGGGCAACATAGTAAAGTATTTGGGTTTATAGGTAGTAAGTGTGGTCGCATGATTGTAGGATGTGCAAAAAGAGTACTTGCACCATCATTTTTTTTCAACAAGGTCCCATGCTGCTGGGAAGACTAGTCAAATGATGTGGTTTTGCAATAATAACATCATGCACACATGGGTTGTGGACAAGAACATTAACCATCCCCTATAAAATGTGCCTGCTATATGACCAGTGGGACTGCAGGCATAAATCTGACAGTTAAGGAGGTGAACACATTGGTGCTTTTGCAGGGTGGTATAACTTACATAGTAAGCCATTAGTAAGGGAGCAACAAACTCCATTGAGCTCAAGTCAACCAGAAGTGCCTAGAGGAGAGACAAACACATTAAAAAATGATATGTCACGAGATGGATGTCGCACAAGATACAGAACAGGCATTGCAGAAGAAGCTACAAAAAGGATCAAGAAAGTACTAGACATGAATGCACAAGTTACACAAGTGTAGGTATTTCAATCTTCCAAACATGAGGCTTTCACCATTGAGACTTTGGGAGAAGGTTCTCATATGGGAAGTTATGATGTGCATATCAAAATGCATCCATCATGCTCATGTCTAGATTTTTTGGGAAGGGTCAACCAACAAAAACCCTATTTAGCATGCAAGCACTTGTACTTTGTGTACATGAGAGACATGGGATTGAGCCAAAATGAAAATATGTTTATTCACCAACCAATTTTTACTAAAAGGGAGGTAACGGAATGTCTATGCAGAGAACAAACCTACCCTGAATTGGTTTAGTGTACAACTCATGTTCCTAATTTAACTTCAGAGATGTATGAGATGTGCAAAAATGTTTTGGTGTATCATTTCATTCGAATAATTTCCATGGAGTAATTTTATTTGAGCTTGTATCATTTTATTGGAGTAATTTTATTTTGCTATTGATAAGGATTGAGAAAGATAGATAAGAGAGACAAAAATAGAGAGAGAGAGAGAGAGAGAGAGAGAGAGAGAGAGAGAGAGAGAGAGAGAGAGAGAGAGAGAGAGAGAGAGAGAAGAGAGAGAGAAAGAGAATGTGAGTGAGAATAAAAAAGAGGGAGAGAGAGAGAGAGAGAGAGAGAGAGAGAGAGAGAGAGAGAGAGAGAGAAAGACAAAGAGACATACAACGAGAGAGAGAGAGAGAGAGAGAGAGAGAGAGAGAGAGAGAGAGAGAGAGAGAGAGAGAGAGAGAGAGGGAGAGAGAGAGAGTGATAAAAGAGAGAGAAAGAGAAAGAGAGAGAGACAGATTTTGTATTCAATGTCTCGAGTATGGACTATTATCAATATCTTGTAAAAGTGTGCAATAGAGAGAGAGAGAGAGAGAGAGAGAGAGATGAAGAGATAAAAAAAGAGAGAAAGAGAGAGAGATAGATAAAGAGAGAGATTAGACCGAGAGCCCCCCATTATTAAAAAGCTTCTCGCCATGTTTGGGTTTATGCTCACCCGAATTCGCTCGCCAAAAAAATCCCCTGCCGATAGATCCTTGTCCATTACATTCCCCAAATGTCATGTCGCCAATGTCTTATGCGCATGCCCTCAACTTGCACTAATTCCATCATTTGTGCACAATTTTGGCACATTTCTCTATGCTCCATTGTGAAGACTTGAGAACATACTTGGTTGTATGTCCTATCGTGCTCTCCTCCCAATAGAAAAGACACAAATTCTCTCTTCCATCAATGACCTTGTTTTTGCCTCCATTATACATTGCTTGGACCACATTCTAGTTGACTTGCACCTCGTCTGTCACATAAACCCATGAAAGTACACTAGTTCTCTCCATGACGTCAATAAGGTAATTCCAAAAAAGACACTGCGTGTCCATGTCTTCTTCCTTCATCTCGCATGTGGCAATAATAGTTAGCAAGACTTGCATATTGCACAAAGATAAACAAGTAAGAGTAATAGTGCAAGATTTTGTTTTGTTTCCAGAGTAATAGTGCAAGATTTTGTTTTGTTTCCCAAATAATTAATTGTGAACACTTACCTTGGATCATACACTTGACATGCCATTATCACCCTAAAGTGAGTGGGTGGGGTTCTCTCTCAAAGAAGATGTTCTATGTGTGGGACAAGGACCATTTGAGCATGGATGTCGGAGATAAAAAGAGGTAACAAAGCATGACTTTCTATTCTAAGTGAGTACAATATCACATATCGCATTCTCTTGTGAAAACCTCAAGGTATTTCTTGCAATCTGCACATCATTCCAATATGATGAAGATTACCACATCTGTGTGCATGTGATCCTTGTCAATGCAATAGACCATTGAGAGGGCAAAGTAATGTCACTAGTTGCCAAGACTAACATGTACGGTATCCCCTTATTTGGAAATTTTTCTATCTTTAGTTGCATTGGTGTTTGGATCTCTAACATTATCTTTTTTGTTCAATATGAATGAGAGGGGTTTTGTTGCCTACTCTTATGTTGACAAGGTTTGTTTGGTTTGGGCCATGGGAAATGCAAACTTGGAGATGATCCTTAAGCACATTAAGGAAGTGGTTCCATGTTGGATTTTAAAGATAATGGAAAATGAGAGGGCCACAGGATTGTCTAGTAGTATAAGCACATTAAGGAAGTGCTTCCATGTTGGATTTTAAAGACAATGGACAATGAGAGGGCCACAGGATGGCCTGGCATAAGGTCACGACCCTTATTTGATCCCAAATCTTATATCCTATAATTATCATGAAATAGCGATCTTCTTAATATGAAATGCCATTGTTTGTTGGTAATAAAGTCCTCATTTGCCTTTTATTGTTCTATGCTCACAAAATATAGCATGAGTACATGAAGTCATGTAAAAAGTGTTGGAACAAAAGGAAGCCATGATGCCATACAAGTTTGCAGAGGAGTTTGAGAATCCTTCTATGCCAGCACACAAAAGAATGTAAGGAGATAGTACATGTGGCTGCCATAGTTGATCCATCACTTGGTAATGAATGGTGGAGGTAATGAAGTAAACTTTTAAAGCAAGATAAAATAGTACATGGTGTAGTTGTTTATTTTAGAATTGTTTACAACAAGATAATGGGTATAATATGGGATGAGAGGCCAAAATGGCTAAACAATGAGAACCTATACAATTTGTCTTGTTCAACCTTACCTAATGGATACAAGTGTGAGATTTTGGATGCCTTGAATAGCCCACAATGAGGATGCCATCATAACGCTTGGCATCCCAAGAGAGGTGAGTGAAATTAAAATGCTAAGTATAGTGTCCTTTCATTGATTTCTTGAGATAGAGGGTGATATAAACTGATTTCTTTCCACCTCTATCTTGAAAATTATAGCGGATCATGGGGAATTCTGTATTTGGCTGAAGGTGCACTTATTATGGAATCGCATAGTGCTAGGCAAGAAACTTCTTGCCTCACTAGTAAGACCAATAAAAAAGTGATGTTTTTAAACATGTATGAGAAAGACACGCTATAGATGTGAAGCGTGCATACTCCTCAAAGCTATTCGTCGAGACGAGTACATCTCTAGCATGAGAGGAAGGGTGAATATGCGAACACACTAAAGAAAGTAAAGCAAGCTACCGTGCACATGGTGTACATGTGATTTATGCTAGAAAATATTCATAATTACTTCTTGTGTGGTATTTGGAGAATGAGTACCCAGTCAAGGAAAGGAAGCAATATACAGTTCGTGATGGAACTAGAGAACCAAAACAAAAGTCTTGTGTGATGTCAACTACTATGCAAGCACGATCTCGACAAGGACTAAAGCCCTTGGTTTCACAAGGGCATTATACGGAGGAGGAGTTTGAGGGAACGACTGAGAAGTGGAGGAAAGTTTCTCCTCTGACACCAAGATGTGAGTGAGGGTTGTCCTAATCCCACACAAAGGCAACTTATAGCATGTCAATAAGTCAACCAACATAGGTTTGTGTTAAAAGGTGAAAGATTCACATCATTTCTAAGGTTTCCAAAGCCTTGAAAATGTGCCACCTACTTCGTAGAAAATGATTCCTACATCAAAGGAGGAATTACAGGTCGCCATCGTCTCAAGATATAATTTTGCAGAGTTGACCTAACCACTGCAATTTAGCACAAAAAGCTATAGAATTCTGGTCACACCTACCTGATTACATTGACGGAGATGAAGCGCCTCGATCACAATGCGTCTACTATCGGGCGATGATAAACTATTTATCCTGGATCATTATAAAAGTATGGCTTGGATGCAACTACTCCTAGTGAACTGAAGTGAACAAGACAGTGAAGCAGAAGCCACCTGCTGAGTATAGCTTAAGCCTAACACTCACAACACTGTCAGATCTAAGTTGTTTGAGCTCCTTGGTACTAGGATTAGGGTATTTGGGATTATGCCATCCATAGATTAGAGTTAGAATTTATCACTCTTGTATATCATCTATTTCAAAAATATAAACAGTGCTAATTTAGTTTTTACTTGTCCATTCAATCAGATGTGATGGTTGTTGTGTCGCATTTCCTTCTGTACTTACAATTTTAACATGGTATCAGAGCCTAGTTTACTGCCTCCTAGCCCCTCAGATCAAGCACACCATTATTTACATCAGCTTCAATCACACGCTACCTCAAATTTGTACCATCTTAAATCTATAGCCATTCTACTCCACGTCGGCACTGCACAAATTGCTAAGTCAATCTTATGTATTTTGGCATTCAGCATTCTACACTTGGGTTATAGATTCACCATCAGCCACTTCCACTTGTAGACTTAGATCTATAGAGTCTACAAGTACATCAGCTTTCGACCTGCTGCTCTGCTGATGCCGCATCATCTTCTGATCTGCTGATGCCATGTCATCTTTTGATGTGCTAAATCCAAGTCATCATTCAACCTCAGAAAGCCATGTCATCTTTCAACCTACGAAAGTCATGTCATCTTTCGACATGTGGAAGCCATGTCATCTTCCCAACTTACTGAAGCCATGTCATTCGCCGACCTACTAATGCTATATCATCTTCTGACCATTGAAGCCAGCTATCTAAACTAACTACAGCTACGATCAAAGCAAGCTCTACCGGAGCCAGTTGCCTGAATCAGCTTACCACTAGAATCGGCTACGGAATTAGCTGCCTACATTAACTATCAAAGTCAACCATCTAAGGCGCACTGCTATAAGTCGTCGACTTGCTAACTAATAGTCATCGACCTCCTCTTGACATCCAGCGGCTTGCTACTCTACTAAACAATCACCACCTATTGTCGCACAACTTTGAGACAACTTTCTACATTCCAGAGTCAACATTCACCATTTAGCCAGGGTTACTCATTTGGCCAAGTTTACTAAAGTCAAAATCAGCTTTCAAAGTCAGAGTTGACTCCAGCTGTCAAAATCTAAAGGTGGAATCAACTATCTATTCTACTAACTCAATGGCACCCAACCTCAGTAGTGTACACTTGGAGGAAGCTGAAAAACTCAATAGTACAAACTATGTAATATGGAGGCTGAAGATAAAGTCCCTATTATTCTTCCAATATTGTTGGGAGATGGTGTCTATGGAGAGACCAAGTGATCTATCTGCTAAAACTCTAGAAAAATGGGACAATAAGGCCATGTTTGTTGTCCACATGATAAAGCTGAGTGTGAAGGATGACATCCTCAACCATTTGAGGGAGTTGTTGACTCCCAAAGAAGCTTGGGACAATCTGAAGAAGGTGTACGAGTCTAAGGAGCACTTCATGATAGATTGCCTTGAGAGATGAGCTCACAAATAAGACAAGGAAGCCCAATGAGAATGCTACAGACTTCATCAAGCGGGTGAAAGATCTACATTAGCAACTAATCAATGTGGGAGACAAGATGTCCAACAACAAGCTTGCTACAATCATCATCCATGGGCTGAAGACAAGCTATGAAGGTCTTGTTGAAGGTCACATCATTCTGAGGGAAAAACCCTCACTATACGAAATGGATCAGATCCTTAGGGATGAGGATCAAAGACAAGCATCCATGAAGAGCATCGATGGTAGCCAGCAGCACTTCAACAAGTAATAATGACAAAGCCCTCTTCACAACAAGAGGCAGAGGAAGATCAAATAATCAAAGAGGAAGAGGAAGACATAACAACTATAGGCCCAACAACAATGATTAAGGTACTCTTCATAAAGGTAGTTATTCTTCTAATGGTAGAGGTGGCTTTTCCTCTAGAGACCGTAGAGGAAGAGGTAGAACATCCAATAACTCCATTCAATGTTATTATTGTCAAAAATATTAACATTTTGAGAAAGATTGTAGGAAAAAGCAAGCTAATTTGAAAGGGAAATCAGTCAGCTATGCTAAAGATGGAAGCTCTCAAAGCTTCACAACCACCCACACTCCTTCACTTAGTGGCAATACATACTATGTTTTCTTCATAGATGATTACTCCAGATGCACTTGGGTTTTCTTCATGAAATCTAAAGCTGAAGTATTTGGCATTTTCAAAGAGTTTCATGTTATGGTTCAAAACATGACAGGCAGAAGAATCAAAGTCCTCAGGTTCCAAAATGGATGAGAATACCTCTCAAAAGACTTCAGTAAATACCTTCTTGAGCATGGCATAAGAAGGCAACTGACCTATAGATATACATCTCAACAAAATGGAGTTGCTGAGAGGAAGAATAGAGTCCTGTTTGAGTCAGCCAGGTGTATACTAAAGGAGAAGAACCTCTCCAATACCTACTGGCTGAAGCTATTAGCACAGCATGCTACCTAATGAATAGATTCCCAATTGAAGCACTCTAGGGCATCACCCCATATGAAGCTTTTTATGGATTCAAGCCTCAGGTACATCATCTCAGAATATTTAGATATTTAGCTTTTTCTCATATTCTAGATACAAATAGGAAGAAGCTTGATGGATGACTCATGAGTCAAGAAAGTGTGTGTTTGTTGGATATAGTAGTGAGCATAAGGCTTACAAACTCTATGATCCAATCAAAAAGGAAACATTTATGTCAAGGGATGTGATCGTTGATGATATTGAACACCAACTCATCCATCAAGTGTAGACACCCCTTCTTCATCTACTCTTAAATGGGAGATAGCACCTTTGGAAGACTCTATTAAAGAACTGGAGAAAGAAGATAATGCCCACCAAGCAGCCCTCAGGAGGTCTACTAGAGGCAGAAAGCAACCCCAAAAGGTTAACACATAACATATCACAGGAGTAACAATTTAAACTTTGAACAAACCAACTATGCTCTCTTAACATCACTGATGGAGCACGATGAACCCCTCTTCTTTGAGGATGCTTATGATAAGAAAGAATGGATGCAATGGACAAAGATATGACTGCATTGCACAAGAATCACACTCGGGATCTATGTCAGCTTCCACCCAACAAGAAAGCCATAGGCTACCAAATGGATCTACAAGCTGAATTACAACAAGGAATGTAAGATAGATAGGTACAAAGCAAGACTTGTGGCTAAAGGTTTTGCTAAAAAATAGGGGGTTGATTATGAAGAGACCTTTGCACCAGTAGCCAAGATGAATTCCATCAGGTTGGTCCTTTCTCTAGCTTCTCTTTATAAGTGAAAATTATGGCAAATGGATGTCAACAATGCCTTTCTCAATGGCCAACTTGAGGAAGAAGTCCACATACAACAGCCTATAGGTTATGTCAAAGCAGGAACAAAGCATCTTGTTTGCAAGCAGCACAGGAGCGTGTTTGGTCTAAAACAAGCTCCAAGAGCTTGGTATGGCAGAATTGATGAGCATCTTAAAGTTCAAGGTTTCCAAAAGAGTAATGCAGAGTATACTCTCTACGACATGGTGAAAGGGAAGGACATTGTTTTTGTTCTTCTGTATGTTGATGATCTCATGTTGACAAGAATCAATGAAGCCATGGTTTGGAGATGTCAAATCCAAACTCTTAGCTGAGTTTGAGATAAAAGAACTTGGATACCTACACTATATTCTTGGGATTGAAGTAGCCAAGACCATAACAGGTGGAATCTTCATCTCTCAGCAAAAGTACCTATAGACTATTCTCAAGAAGTTTCGTATGGAGGCCTACAAGCTAATATCTACGCCAATGGAATCCACTCTGAAGCTGACAAAGGATGAATGAGTCATCCTTTTGATACTACTTTGTACATGCAACTTATAAGTTCACTTATCTACTTGACTATCACTAGGCATGACCTTTGTTTTGCAAATAAATAGTCTTACTTAGTTTATATAGAACCCCAAATTGTCTCATTGGATTGCAACCAAAAGACAACTCAGATACTTGGAAGGCACTCAGCACTCATGTATCTGATATGTAGGTGACACACTAAGTCCACATGGGTTTAGTGATTCTGACTATGCAGCCTGTCTGATGGTGGACAGAAGAAACATGAGAGGAAATGTGTTCTTTCCTAGTGCAGGAGCCATTTCATGGTGTTCTACAAAACAGAATATAGTCAGCCTTTCCTCTACAGAGGTTGAATACAAGGCTTTAACCACCTTAGTCTGTGAAGCTATTTGGCTAAAAAGATGATAGTGGAACTTGGTCTTTATGGAGTTGATGATCCTACTCTTTTTCTTTGTGATAATATATCAGCTAAGGACTCATCCAAAAATCCAGTCATGCATCAAAGGACCAAGCATATTGGAGTCAGAGAACATTTCATCAGGGAGAAGATACACTCAGGTGGCATAGTGTTGCAGCATTGCAATACCAAAGAGAAGGTTGTAGACATCTTCACTAAAGCCCTAAGCAAAGAGATCGTTTTCAAGTATAGAGCACGCCTAGGCACGATGGATTTTCCCAAGTTAAGGAAAGGTATTTGAAGAGTAAGGGAAGACTCAATAGTCTTCCACGAAATAAACATGTCTTTAGTTCTTTGAATTTTTTATTTTGCAGGTCTGAGTCAGCAGTCTGCATCGGCTGACTGAATCAACTATCTGAGCCATGTTAGAGTCAGCTTCCAACCTATGAAATTTGTCAAAGTTAGTTTTCTAAATCAATTGACTGAACCAGCTTTCTGAATCGGATGACTGAATCATCTATCTGAGTCAATTAGATGTGTTGGTCATTGTGTCGC
Organism: Cibotium barometz; assembly: GCF_041138505.1. Lineage (NCBI taxonomy): Eukaryota > Viridiplantae > Streptophyta > Polypodiopsida > Cyatheales > Cibotiaceae > Cibotium > Cibotium barometz. The sequence continues at coordinate 26,619,518 of NC_141081.1, read as the reverse complement.
ATTTCCTTGGGTCCTCACAATTTTAATATTTGCACCATAACATACGTAATAACTTTTATATTCAATTTACGATGTGTGTGATGTTGCTATGTGGTTTGAAGTGTGTAGCAAAGTGTGGAAAATCCACAAAAGATGTGATTCAATTGAAACTTCCTTCACAATCTAGAGCCCACATTACACATAAGCACGCATCCCCCACACACATCTTCTTCGAGTACACCCCATACAAGTGCTTAACATAGCATTAAAATACTCGTGAAGAGTAAACAAAAGAAGAAGAAGACACAAGCCACTACAAGCAAGGGAAGTAATTATTTTTGTACTGTGGAATTAGTACATAAATATCATTGTCATCTGGATTTAACAATTATGAGCATGAATTTTATAGGTACGCCCTCCTACAAACTATGATCATCCACCATCCACACATGAGGTTAGAATCAAATAAAATAGTCCTGCGAATACAAATGAGGGAGATAATGGTTGGTGTATGTTGGGATTCTATCATTTCCATCATCATTCAAAATTTGTGCTAATTAAAGTTCTTTGCATGGTTGTTAAAGATGCATCTATACAGGATTGATCATCAACCAAATGCATTTGGAAATACAAGGTAGAACCACCATTCTTATATCCTAATAACATTATATGTGCTGGTTTTTTGTATGTAAAGCACTCGCGTATCCATAGAGAGCCAACACACTATGAAGGAGTTACTAGGGTAGGGAGTAAGTGTGGTGGCACATACAGGGGGAGATGTTGATACTCAAGGAGATGATGTCGACTCTCATAAGTAATGCAATTTAAAATAGTAGTCATTTGTAATTCTATTGTTAATGAGTTTCTAAACGAGGCATTTTAAGATACTATACAAACGTAATATTTCGTTCAAGGGATATGCTTCTTAGTCATCCAAGCATGATTGTAGACTCCATTCGAGGGGGAGTGTGCTATGACATGTACAATACGCTAATGGAGCTATTAGGTATGAGAGGCATTGTGGCTAGGTAATCATACATAGTTGATGGCACCACCACCACCCAAGCTTGCAATGCAATCGTTTTATATAAATCACAATTTCGGTGTTGATGCATTCAAAAGAGCTACTACACATGGACACATACATCTGTAACTAACCTCGTTAATGCCAACCCTCTAGGTATATCTTTGGATGGGGGGACCATGGTGGGGGCACTCTTGGCCCATGGTATGGCCCATCATTAGGATAACTAGTGACCTCTAAAGAGCTTCAATGCATGTAACCTCTACGTCGACTTCAATTTAACACAACCACACCTCTCCTTGGCTGACGTATTCAGCACGAGGATGCCCAATATCTCACCAACAAGCTATGAGGGTTGGGCATAATAGCATGTCTTGCTAAAAGAAGAAGAAGGTTCGAACTACCATCTACCCATGCAATCGTTCCATGGTGGTCCTAGATCTAATTCTGCCAATCAAAAGGGTGGGCCGCTTCTACCAACCACTTGAATTTGAAGGGGCCAAGCCACAAAAGGAGGCCTTGCATGAAGAACTTCTACATTGCATATAACTTTCATGTTGTCTCGTCAAAAGCTTAACATGGTTTCACCCGCTTGACATAACGTAATGTGCTTAGCACCTATTTTTTGTAAGATGGCATTTAAATATATAAAACGGCCTTACGATGAGTTTAATGTCATTGGGGAAAGTCCAAGGACTTTGTGTACATTTTTGCTTAAGACTACTAATAGTTACCATACCATTTTTAAGTTTGGCTGGCCTCGTGTGAAAACTAATAGTCACATAAGGCACTTTCCATCTTGCCTACTCCAATGAGTACCTATCTTTTGTAAGACTACATTGGAACTTATAAAGTGGCCTTACCATGAGCTTAATGTCAAATGGGGAAAGTGTAAGGACTTTGTGTACAAACTTGCTAAAGACTAGTAATAGTTGGTGGACCATCTTTTAGTTTGGCCAGCCTGAAAAGTAGTCACTTGTCAATTTTAACACTATGCAATACACAATCATTTTCTTGCAATAGAATTACTTGTGAGCTTTTCTCTTCTCTACTATTTCTTGCATGCATGTATGCTATTAGATTCTTGCATACTAGATGCATGGTTGCTTGAATAGGTTTGATTACAGGTTTCCCTCTTTCTTAGTTACCCACCTTTTGTGAGAGAGAACCATTGTGAAGGACATTCATTTTTTGCCTCCATCTAGGCTTGTAAAGGAGCATTCTAGTGTGACAACAGAAAGAGGGTGTGATGCACGAGCTAGCCCCCACATCGGGGAGTTACATTGGTAGCTCGAAGGTAAGACCCAATGACACATGATTTGGCACAAGGCTAAGGGAAGCTCTTGACTTGAACACCTCATAAAGGGGCCCTTTCAATGTAGAGCTAAAAGATACCCATGCAAATAATCCTTAAATAATCATGGCAAGGGTGGAGCATTACTTTCAAACACCCCCCTTTTTAATATATCGTTGTAGGTGAACTACCTTTTTGGTCCAACACTAGGTTGATGAAGAGCTCAGAAGATCTCAAATGAACCAAAAAAGTGGCATCATTTCAAGGCACAAGCTATCAGGCAATGATGGCGTAGAGGTAATATAAGAGATTCAAGCATTCCGACAATGGATTGGTGGCTTAAGTTGGTCGAAAGTACACATTTCCAATGGGGTAATGTGATGATTTCATTAAGTCTTGGAACTAATATCATTTGCATAATTCCATAACAAAGTTTTGAACATGATGAGTGTCTCTGAATTATGTAGGTGGAAAAAAGTGGTGACATGGCATGCACACCTCATTAAGTCTTAACAAAGTTTTGGAAAAAAAAGTAGAACCAATAGCATTTGCATAATTCCATAACAAAGTTTTGAACATGATGAGTGTCTCTAAATTATGTACATGGAAAAAAGTGGTGACATGGCATGCACATCTCATTCCTAGCTTATCGAAGTCCAAGCATGGAAGTTGGTTAGTTGGAGAGGGATTGAAACATAAAATAACCATATATGATGCTTGTGTGTCAGACATGGCAAATGCCCATTTACAAAGTGAAAAACAAAGTTCATACAACATGGGAAAACACTTTGGGGCAGACTCCAAGTTGGATAAACTCATAAAAAGGGAAAATGTGCATTCTCTATCTCCTAGAGCTTGAGCTCTTGCAACAAGCACACACACACTCACACAAACCCTAGAAGAGAACACACAAGGTGAGAGGCTTAAAACTCTTCTTCTTCACACAACAAAAGAGGTCTACAAAGAAGATAAAGTGACTAACATACATAATAGATTATGTACAAGCGGTCCATAATGTGAACACACTGAGAGGCGTGAGTAGATGTGGACTAGTCGGTGTAGTCTAATTGTAGAATCTCTGGTGGAGATATGTTTGTGCCAGCTATCAAACCCACCAGCAGTGATATAAATGTGGAACATTTGGTCATGCAGGCGTCTTGTGAGTGTCAGCTGATGTTGAGCTTGACATCTCAACAACACTCTCATAGATAACAAACAATTTCCTAAACCCTCAAACACACACACACTATTCACAAACTTCTAAAATTAATAAAACTTTCAAAATACATACTCTCTCTCTCTCTCTCTCTCTCTCACACACACACACACACACACACACACACACACACACACACACACACAATTTCCTAAACCCTCAAACACACACACACACACACACACACACTATTCACAAACTTTTAAAATTAATAAAACTTTCAAAATACATACTCTCTCTCTCTCTCTCTCTCTCTCTCTCTCAGACACACACACACACACACAATTTCCTAAACCCTCAAACACACACACACACACACACACATACACACACTATTCACAAACTTTTAAAATTTAAAAATGCATACTCTCTTTCTCGATGACGAGTGAACAGCCATGTCTTAGCATTTTACGAGGGAGCGGACATGTCTTAGCATTTGACAAGGGAACAGCCATGTCTTTGCATTTTATAAGGGCATGACTGTGGCTTTTGATAAAATTATGAATCAAGCTCTCCTACTAGCAAAACATCTAATCCTACCTACACATCCTAATCACACACTAATCTACTCTAATGAAATTGCTAATCTAAGGTGGATAAAAATGAAGGAGACTGATTGTGAGTGCGCTAATTAAATATTAGACTCAAGTTCAGTTAGGTTACAAGATGGAAACTTGTACTCACAATAATACTTGAGACGTTGTACTTGTATTCCATTGCTTTAGATGTCCTCCTTTTTTATTAGGAGAGTAAAATTTAGCTTTTCTCTTGTATGTGGGATAATTCTCACCAGGTGATGTTCCTTCTCACACTCACTCTATACTTTCCTTGTGCTCCATGGTACCATTTTTCTAAACACCCCCCCCCTTTGGTGCCAAATCTTTGGGCTACTCAAGGTGGTTGGATGTCGGTTACAAAATGTTGTTTGACTTTTTACTTTCTACATTCCCCTATGTGCTGTGAGCAACTTTGTCCCATGTGCTGCTTTGGCATTTCCCCCCCTTGATGGTGACAAGCAATCTTTGAGGCCTAGAGATCATCTCTAAGAGTGAGGTGGCTTCTTGATGGCTTCCTGTTTGGTGTCCTATTATAGCCTCTAGGGCTGACCATGTTAGTTAGAGAGGCTGGTCACCCCTCACATATATTTTCCCATATTATTCTCCATTTTATGGAGTCAGGTATTTTCCCCAATCGTGGAGGATTTTATCTCTAGTCGGTTGCCTACACATGGGCATATATATAGCTAGCTTGCCTCCCTCATTTCTCATTGCTTGCTTAGCATTGTTTGCTGCAGTTCCTCACATACGAGGTTTTCTCCCCTCTTGCTCAAGATATGTATTCCTTTGGATGATGATATTGAGAGAAGGTTCTCAATTGTGTTTCCTCTCCATCTCTCTCTCTCTCTCACTCTCTCTCCTGTGTTTCCACTTTCCCTTCTTCCGCTCCACATTCTATCATGGTATTAGAGTGCCGGTGATCTTCAGTGTTGGATGCTCCCTCCTTTCTGAAAAGATGCAGGGGAGAAGAGAGCTTGAGCTCTTGCAAGCACACACACACTCACAAAACCCTAAAAGAGAGCACACAAGGTGAGAGGTGAAAATCTTCTTCTACTTCACTCAACACTCAACACACCATATACAAAGATAAGAGTACACTCCATATGAAAGGTACTCAACCAAATACATACTAGGATTCTCTAAAGTGTGAACCCAACTAAATGAGCTGACGCTATAACTATGTAAGAATGGCTGTCACACAGCCTGTCATCCTTCAGGCCGCATATCACCCATGATCTCACCAAGCATGCCAGTGGTGTAAGTGTGGGGCAGCGGGTCATTAGTGTCCACCGCCTCACTAGATGAGCTCGATATCTCAACACTCCCCCTCGAGCTCAACTCCATCTCATGTACACCAAGAAAAGCCCTGAATCTGCGAAGCTTCTCTGTACCCAATGCTTTGGTGAAGATGTCAACTACCTGATCCTGTGTGCTGACATAAACAAGGTCAACGTCTCCTTCCAAGACCTTCTCTCTGACAAAATGGTAGTGGACCTCTATATGCTTCGTGCGAGTATGAAAAAATGGGTTCCTGGCCAACTGTATACTGCTAATGTTGTCACAGAAAATGACAACTTGTCTATCCACTGATAGACCCAAATCTCCAAGTAGCTTTCTCAACCAAGCTACCTCACATGCTACCATAGCAGCACCTCTGTACTCGACCTCTGTACTGGATAGTGCAACCGTAGGCTGCTTCTTGGGTGCTGCTCCAAGTCACAGCAACACTCCCCAAAGAAAACATGAAGCCACTAGTAGATCTTCTATCTGAGATACTATCAGCCCAATCAGCATCTGTATACCCATGTACACATATCTCTGTCCCAGTTTCATAAAATAGTCCACAATGCAAAGTAGACCTCACATATCTCAGTATGCGTCTCAATGCATCCAAATGCGGTTTCCGAGGAACCTGCATAAACTGACTCACCAACCCAACAGCATAGCTCAAATCTGGCCTGGTGATCGTCATGTAGATCAAGCTCCCTACTATGCGCCTATACATAGTAGGATCCTCCAAAATCTCTCCTGAATCTGCACTCAACTTGCCATTCTGATCCAATGGCACTGAGATAGGCTTATAGCCTGTCATACCATACTTGGACAACATGTCCAAGCCATACTGTCTCTGCAGTGATCCAATACCATGTGGTGACCTAATCACTTCAATGCCCAAGAAATATCTGAGCTCCCCCAGATCCTTCATCTCAAACTTCTGTCTAAGCAAGATCTTTACATCAAAGATCTCTGCATCATGGTCCCCCGTAATGATCAAGTCATCTACATAGATGACAACAAGCACAACCCCTCTATCGCTGTGTCTCACATACAGCAAGAAATCTGCCTTGGCTACATGAAAGCCAATAGTGATATTCAGAAATCTTGTCAGACCATGCTTTTGGTGCTTGTTTTAAGCCATACAAGGCTTTCTTCAACCTACAAACATGACGGGGTGACTCACATCCTCATAACCAGGTGGCTACAACATATACACCTCTTCCTACAAATCCCCATGCAAGAATGCATTCTTTACATCCATCTGATGTAAAGACCATTTCTTTGACGCAGCCACTGCTATCACAACTCTCACTGTTGCCATCTTGGCAACTGGGCTGAAAGTTTCCTCATAATCAATGCCATATGTCTGTGCATATCCTTTGGCTACCAATCTAGCCTTGTACCTGCTTATGCTTCCATCACTATTATGTTTTACTTTGTACACCCACTTGCATCTAATGGCTTTCTTGCCTTTAGGCAATTGCACTAAATCCCATGTCTCATTTCCATATAGTGCATCCATATCCTTATCCATAGCTTTCTCCCAACACACATTTCCAACAGCCTCATCAATGCATGTGGGCTCTACAACTTGCATAACCTTTGCCATGTATGCATAGTGATGTGTCACATAACCATCATAGGTAAACCTCTACATAGGATTCTTCACTCTCCCAGATCTTCGCAGCTTTGCATTCATGGCTTCCATAGCCTTCTTTACACAAGGTGTTCTCATAACTGGGATCCTAAGCTCCTCATCAAGGCTCATCTCTGAGCCACTAGACTCTCCATCAACATGAGAATGCCTTGCAGAAATGTCTCGCATACTAAGGGACTCAACCACTTTCTCTTTGCATTTGTGTGATGTACTAATCACATTTGCAGGACTGGTATTATGATGCAGCCTTCCACTCCATGGTCTATCAACTGAACCACTAGACGAGGACTCTCTTGGTCCACTCAAAGACTGTGATTGCTGACTTGCATTTTGTGCAACCACATTTCCACTCACATCAGTCCCAACAGCTTCTTTTTCAGCAGCATACCAGCTGCTCATCTCATCAAAAACAACATCCCTGCTTACCCTCAACTCACGTGTAGCAGGGTTATAACACCTGTATCCCTTTTGCTCAAGGGGATATCCAATAAACACACATTTTTCAGCTTTTGGATCCAGCTTAGTTCTCAACTCATCTGGCACATGCACATATGCAATGCATCCAAAGACTTTCAAATGAGACAAATCAGGTTTTCTGCGAGTAACCCTCTCCTCGGAGTTACATCATGTATGGCTGCATTTGAAGTCCTGTTCATGATGTAAACTGCTGTAGAAACAGCCTCAGCCCAATAGCTATGCGGCATATTCTTCTCTTCCATCAATGCTCGTGCAATCTCAACAATGTGCCTGTTTTTCCACTTAGCAACTCCATTTTGCTGCGGAGTGTATCTGCATGTAAACTGTCTCTGAATACCATTCTTCTTCAAAAATTCAGAGAACTCATTGGAGAAGTACTCTCCCCCTCCATCTGACCTTAGGCACTTTACATATTTCCTTGTTTGCTTTTCAACCATAACTCTGAAATTCTGAAAATGAGTGAACACCTCACTCTTCTCCTTCATGAAGTATATCCATACTTTCCTTGTGTGGTCTCATCAATAAATGTCACATAGTACCTGCAGCCTCCCATAGAAATGGTTTTTGTATGACCCCTTATATCTTAATGCACATCTAGTGCATTTCTGCTCACATATCTGTTACGTGGAAATACATGCTTTGTTTGCTTTCCAAATTGGCATGCTTCACATATTTTCTGCATAGCTTCAGCTTTAAACTTTGGCAACCCTGTCACAATTCCTTTAGTCTGCATGGACTTCATTCTCTGTACATTCATATGTCCAATTCTTTTATGCCAAATGTCTGTGTTTGCAACAATTCCTGAACCATTTGCAACAATTCCTGAACCATTTGCAACAATTCCTGAACCATTTGCATTGTAGTACTCACTTCAGGCATGTTTTTAAATGTAAACATTCTGCCCACTCTGTTACCTTTTGCAACCAACCTGCACTTGTCTTTAAAGTCTTCAACATAACAACCATCAAGGTTAAACCGAACCTGCAAACCCTGCTCAATCATCTGGCCAACTGAAACCAGATTCTTTGTTATGCTCGGAACATGAAGTACATCTGCAAGGTACTTCACTTTGCCATCATGCATAGACAATGGCACATCTCCAACATGGTCAATTGGATGAGCAGTGCCATCCCTTATTTCCACAAAACTTGGTCTTTCAAGGTTTTTCATCTCCTTGAACCACTCCCCATGACTTGTCATGTGGTTCGAAGCACCTGAATCAACGTACCATACATCATCTTTATGTGCTGCTTCAACATTTTCAGATATGGCATTAACGACATGCTGCATAACAAACAACCTTTCATTATCCTCATTATTTCTGCTCGAGGATGCATAGTTGTTTTGTTGCAATTTTCCATTTTGCATGTCAGCCTACTTCTTATAATAATATGCATGTACATGTCCAGGCTTACCACAATAAAAGCATCCACATGTATCACTATATTGCCTTTGCCAATTTTCACGACCTCTTTGACTCCCCCTGCCTCTGAATTGGCCTCTTCCACCTGCGTGTTGTTGTTGTTGTTGTTGTTGTGAATTCTAGGACTGCTGATTAGCTGTTCGGCCACCTCCTTGGCCGCAGCCATGGCCTCCTCTACCTCGTCCTCTTCCTGAACTTGTGTACAAGGCATGTTGCTCTGAACTATTTTTGTTTTGTGAAGACTGTTGGTCTTCACCCAAGAGTCTTCACCCAAGCTCTTCTCTTCTATAATCAACATAGACACCAAATCTGTGAAATTGGGAATGTTTTCCCGAGTCTAAATAGACGTCTTGAACGCCTTGTATTGTGGACCGAGACCACGTAGACAGACTTCCACCTTGTCATCATCATCTACTAAAACGCCAATAGATGCAAGGGATTCCACAATATCCTTGATCTTCAATGCATAGTCATTCATAGACATACTCTTTTTCTCCACAGTATGAAGTTCAGTCTTCAACTGTATCTTTCGTGCCTTGGTATTCGTTTCATAGAGTTTTACCAAGGTGTCCCATACCTCCTTGGGGGACTTGGCATCCTGAATGTGCCCAATCATGGTGTCTTGTATACTGATAGAGGGCCAATACATAACTTTTCTGGCTCCTTAGTTCCAATCCTTGAACTCTTTCACATCTGCAGCAGTCGGATTGATCTCTGGTATCTCCGGTGTCTCTTCATGCTCACCTTCTATGTAGTCCCAATAATCCTTTTCCATCAGGAAATTCGTCAACCTGAACCTCCAAGCATGGAAGTTGTTCTTATCAAGCTTCTCAGCAACAATCTGGTTTATGCCATCATTTGACATCTTGCCAAACACACAAATTTACTAGAAATAGCACTCTGGTTTGTCCTGCACAGACTGTTGTATTTTCTGCAAACAACGGTACTGCACTACACTCAAATGTTACAACCAGTGATCTCAATGTGCATACATACACTCAATGGCAAATGTTGACCTCCTTGCAGCACACACAGTGTCTACATAGCCAATCTGTCTTCTTGCAGTTCTAAAAACAGAGTTCTGCAGAGAATCGATGACTTACCCGCAGTGCTCGAAATCACCTGCTTTCTGAAAAATGGAGGTCCTGACGCGCCCGAAACGCGTTTTCGGCCCAAAAAAATTCTGTCCGATAGTCCGATAGGACAATATAGTTGCCCTATAGCTTTACTCCCGCGAAGAAAGCTCCTCAATCAGAGATCGTTTGCCCGATGCCTCCCGTAGAGCTCCCGATAAGGGTGTAGTCACCAACACAAATAGGGAAGAGTAGTTGAAGCTCTTACCCTCGTACCACTTCCTGTGCTTCTCTTGCTTGCAACTCAGCCCTTAGCATGAACCAGGCTCTGACACCATGAAAAGATGCAGGGGAGAAGAGAGCTTGAGCTCTTGCAAGCACACACACACTCACAAAACCCTAAAAGAGAGCACACAAGGTGAGAGGCTAAAAATCTTCTTCTTCTTCACTCAACACTCAACACACCATATACAAAGATAAGAGTACACTCCATATGAAAGGTACTCAACCAAATACATACTAGGGTTCTCTATAGTGTGAACCCAACTAAATGAGCTGGTGCTATAAGTCCCTAGAATGGCCGTCACACAGCCTGTCATCCCACTGGCCGCATATCACCCATGATCTCACCAACCATGCCAGTTATCCCCCAGGCAGGTCATCAGTGTCCACCACCTCACTAGATGAGCTCGATATCTCAACACTTTTCCTCCTGCGTTTTTGCATTTTCAGCAAGGTGGACAGATCTGCCTCTTTCTCAGCATTGCTGCTGGTCACCTACCTCTTCCAGGCGCTTCTTCTCAGCAGCTCGTGGTCATCCATAGCCGGTTTGACCCTTCACACCTCTTTTATGCATTGTTTTCAGGGCAGCAGCACTTAGTGTGTTGCGTTTTTCTACAGGTGGCTATCTACAACAGTTCTCAGCATTCATACCCTCCCTGTAGTGCTGGTCGCCTTCCAAGATTTAACCAGTTTGCTATCTCTTGCTTGAGACTAGCACATGTGGTGCAGCACTCTTCGTCATACCAACCATTCTAGGACATGGTACCCATCCGAGACTTAGCATTGGAGCAAGGGATGTATGGAAAGCTAGCTAGCTATGGCTACAAAATGTATGGTGTCGATGAGTTGGGAGGTGAGGGTGGCAAATTGATGGGTCCATATCTGTCAAACCACGATCAATGTTGTTGGCATATATATGGTCACATTCGTGTGTGAAGTGGAATTTGGTATAGTTGGAGGTGGGTGGCAGTGGCAATGGGCTAGATGGTGTACAGGCAATGGAGGAGAGGTAGGTGTGGTCGGCTCCAAGAGGGCATGTGGAGACAGTAAACTCGGAGATGAGTGAAGCAAGCTCAGGGGGGTCCCGGCTCTGATCAATACAAGGCTCACTGAAGCTCTCGCTCGCCCCCTGCTCGCGCTCACTGCTTGACCCCCCCTATTTTTTTCGCCTTCGCACTGCTTCCCCCTCCCCCGCCTGCCATCGCGTTTGCCCCCCCCTCCGCCTGGCTGTTCTGCGCGCCCCAGCGCTGCTGCACAGCCGCCCCCTGCTTTAGCTCCTCTTCTTCGCCCCCCCCGTTTGTCTTCAGCGCCCCGCCCCCCCTTCAGCCGCCATCGCCTCTTCTTCCCCCCGCCCCCCCTTCTTCGTGCTGCAGCCGCCTCCCCCTAGGGTGTTTGTCCTCGCCGCCTTCCCCCCGCCTCTTTTCCTTTTCTGATTTTTCGTTCTCCCTGGGGTTTTCTTCACTTTTTGCCTTCCGCCTTCCCCCTCCGTTCTTTGTGTGCAGCTCGGTTCCAGCAGGGTCTCCGCATTCGCTCCACCTGGGGTTTTCTTCACTTTTTGCCTTTCGCCTTCCCCCTCCGTTCTTTGTGTGCAGCTCGGTTCCAGCAGGGTCTCCGCATTCGACATAGCTTCAGACTCTGATGGAGGCTCCTCCCGCAGAGGGACTCCCCCGCAACCCCCTCGCCCGCCCCTGAGGACTCCCCCTGCAGCCCCCTCGCCCGCCCCTGAGGACACCCCCATCAGGCTTTCTCTTTCGCCAAAAGAGGAAGCGAGCCTCACCGCAGAGGTGGAACGCCTCCAGGCTCATTCCACCATCTGCCGTATAGTCGGCACTCGCCCCAGCAGAGGGGAGATCCGAGATCTTCTCCAGGCCCGCCTTCTTGCAAATGTGGGCAAGATCCTGGACGTTTAGCTACTGGGCCGTGGACATTACCAGATCGAGTTCGAGACCGCACAGAGCATGGCCAAGGTCCTAGCCATGAGTCCCCTTGACATCAGGGGTGCTCGAGCTTTCTTTAGACCTTGGCAGCATGGCTTTGACCCAGCAGCAGCGACCGAGCAGGGAGAGCGCCTTTTCCATGTTACAGTTTGCTTCCCTGGACTCCGCCGGGAGTATCTTCCGCTCCTCTCTAGGCTAGGAGCATTGGTGGGTTCGGTACTAGAGACTGGCCCCACAGCAGCTTTAGTGGTGTGGCCAGAGCAGCTGGGCTACCTTCGATCAGAATTTTGGTGTCTGACATCTCCTCCCTTCCGAAGGTCATTCAGCTACCTAGGATAGGGGGGATGGATTGATCAGAGAGTGGAGTTCTCGGGGCTCCCGAACTAGTGCTTCATTTGCAGGCAGGTCGCCAAGGCTTGCCCTCGCAGGAGACCCCGACCTTCACCACAGCAGCAGGCCCCTGATGGCCCGCCCACAGATGCAGCTCGGCAGGCAGCCTCTGGGACACCTGCTCAGGCCACAGAGACCTCAGAGTGGCAGCTTGGACAGGTGCGCCGTCGAGGGAGACAGCCACAGCAGCACGCCCAGAGACCGCTGCAGCAGCAGCCACTGTCTCAGCATCACTGGGTTCCCGTGAGGAACAGCTTTGCTCCCCTCTAGGAGGAGACCCCTGTGACGACTGAGGACCAGGAGATGCCAGCACCCCCTCCTTCACCCGCCCCACCCCCGTCCCCCCCACCGCCTCGCTTCCACCTTCGCCTCCTCCTGTCCCCGCTCCGGTCTCGGCAGCGGCTCCCTCTCCACCCCCCTCGCCCCCCTCCTCCCCCCCCGCCCGCCTCACCTCCCCGGGAGGCCCTGGAAGTCCCCTGGCGTTCACATGCAGTCCGGAGGGCGCTGAGCATCGACCTTGCTCGAGCACCACAGAGGAGACTTACCATGCCTATTCGGGCTTCACGGATATCATCTATCCGCAGTCGGCTGAGTCGCCTCGGCACTAGACAGCGCTCGGAGGCTTTTGATTACGCCTTCACACGGCTTTTTGGAGTAGAGGGCCCCCATGAGCCAGCACCCATCAGAGTTCATGTAGTAATTCCTCCGGCCCGCGGGGGAGGAGGCACTTGATTCAGCGGTGGCCTTCTCGTTCCCTCTATGTGGCCCATGCGACCGAGAGTGGTGGACTCTGGAGCTCGCTCTTAGCACTTTGAAGACTCAGGCAGTTGAGTTTTCTCATCATGTGAGCGATCTGGAGGTGACAAATGTGATAGGCCGACTATGGGAGTTGGCTCATTTTTTCTTGGATCTCGGGAGTGTGGATGCCTCAGGGATTCGTCATTTGGTCGTTCGCATAGTGGCAGACTTAGCACGCGACCCTGGATATGTATGTATACACGAGGTTGCTCTGTCTGAGCGGGAGGCAGTCGCCATGGGACACAGCCACCGGCGCCTGATCCGTGATTCTTGCAGTACACCGGGTGGGTAGATTTGCAGCCGCTCGGATGGGGACTATTCTCCATCCAAGCCGCTTACGAAGGCCCGACGTACGGCTGAGACAGCATCCACCTCAACAGGTCATCCATGAGGATCATCTCATGGAATGTACAGGGCCTTGGCGGAGCACATTATATACGCTATCGTGGTTGCTTGAGGCAGGAGCTTCACAGACGCCTGGTTGGTGGCAGCATTGATATTTTGATGATGCAGGAGCACCACTTGGGTGAGAGCAGGATTCGGAGATATGGTTCGGTGATGCCTGGTAGATGGGACACCTTTTGGTCTGCAGGGTTTGGTCCTTTGGGTGGACAGGGAGGAGTATGCATGGTCATTGTAGATGTATGGCGGCAGACCATTGTGGATCGAGGGATCATTGTGCCTGGTAGAGCACAGTATGTCATTCTGAGGATGCATGATGAGCTAGTGGGCGTGCTCAACGTCTATGCGCCCAACCATGCTAGTGCCAGAGCAGAGTTTTGGACCCAGGTTACGGATGCATTGCCAAAGGCTGCACATTGGTGTGTCGGGGGTGACTTCAACATGCTTGAGGACCCGGCTGATAGGGTGGGAGGCAGTCATGTTACAGTGCACGGCACGGAGCTTGCTGCTTGGGAGCGATTTTGCATGTCATTGAGGATCACTGATGCATGGCAGCATGGGGCCTTCTCCCGCTCTCAGGACAGTCTTAGTTTCTCTCGGTCGGATCGCCGGCAGGGAGGGACTAATCTATCACGGATTGATCGCTTTTATGTGGGCGACTGGTTAGGGGAGCGAGGGGGCTCCGTTGGCATTCTCGCTGGCACCTCATTTTCAGATCATGCGCCAGTTATTTTGACACTTGAGGAGAGGGCACGGGAGCCCAGCTTGCAGTTGAGGATCCCAGAGAGGGTACTTACAAATCCTAGTCTCGCCGAGGACATTGAGAGGATCTGGCATGATAGTCAGTGCTCTGCCCAAGATGCAGCAGGGGCCAGTGTGCCCAGGGACTCATAGAGCTTAGCTCTTTTCTGCACGCTGCAGCTTTGACACGGCTGGGAGAGATTCGCGAGCGGGAGCAGCGGGCTGAGACGCAGCCTTGCTTCGCTTCAGTGCCTTCAGGAGAGCAGCAGCCTGCATGTGAGTGGGTGGCGTCCTAGCTGAGCCAGGCACGCTAGGAGGTTAGAGAGGCAGAGGAGCAGAGACATGAGTTTTACTATCGTCGCCAGGCCTCTCACTGGACGCAGCTTGGGGATAGAGTGACTGGGGAGTTTTTTGAGATTACTGGACCCCGCTATGCTCGAGCAGGAGTCCGTCAGCTTGGGAGGCTGGACGGGTCTGTAGCTACCGAGCCCGGGGAGATCAGAGCCATTGCTACTGGGTTCTATAGAGACTTGCTTTCACAGCGGAGCCAGCCACTGAGGCTCGGGATGCTTGCAGACAGACGGTGTGGGCCCATGTGCAGAGGAGGGTCACAGATCGTATGCGTACAGTCCTTGGTGCGCCTCTTTCAGAGGTTGAGCTTGCTGAGGCCTTGAGGGTCCTGCCGCGCCATAGTTGCCCAGGGGAGGACGGGCTGACGGTTGCCTTTTTTATGCGCTATTGGAACCTTTTGGGGCCAGGCCTCCGCAGGGGCTTTCAGTATGTTTTGGACACTGGGGTGATGCCACAGAGCTTTTCAGAGGGCTTGATCTTTCTTATCCCCAAGGGGAGGGAGTATCAGATGATATTCGGCATTGGAGACCTATTACGATCCTCAATACTGTCTACAAGGTCTTAGCAAAGGCCTTGAGTTTGAGGATCCAGCCCTTCCTGGGGGAGTTGATTCATGCTACCCAAACAGGATTCGTCAAGGAGCATAGTATCCTTGACAACATTTTCACCTTCTGGGAGGCGACGGCCCGAGCTAGATTTCTTGGTGAGGACTTGGTCGTGATGCTTCTCGATTTTGAGAAGGCATACGATAGAGTCGATTGGGGTTTCTTAGAGGGCACTATGCTTCGCCTGGGCTTTGAGCCAGGTTGGATTGGCGGCTCTGTATTCCACAGCTCGCAGCCAGGTGGTGTTGATTGCAGGAGGACGGGGGCCGAGTTTTGAGCTGACCAGATCAGTCCGTCTCAGGGGTGTCCCCTCGCCCCTTTTCTTTTTCTCTTCTTTGTGGAGGCTATGAGCATGTATTTGACGGTAGAGGAGGTTGGTTTGAGAGCTCAAGCTCCCAGTTCGGGGGGAGGACCTGCTCGATGCTGAGTTTGCTGACGACACGGGCTTATTTTTGCATGGCCAGGAGGCCAATCTTCTTCGGGCAGAGCAGTCGCTCCAGGTTTTTAGTGCAGCTTCAGGAGCATTGATCAATTGGCACAAGACAGTGGCCTTTTGGATCAGTAGCGCTCCCACTCCGTCATGGAGCCCGGACCCCGGTTTTAGATGGATTCCTCCTGGCACAGCAGTGCGGTATTTTGGATACCAGATTGGACTAGATTTGTCACCTGAGTAGTAGATTGCCCCGCTTCTTCTGAGCATTCTCGGAAGAAGCTTTTGTATTGGATTACAACTCAACTATCCTTGGCCGGGAGGGTGGTGGTGGCAAATCAGGTGCTGTTAGCGAGCATGTGGTACATTACGTCTTGCTGGATCTTCTCGAGCTCTTGCATCAGCCAGGTACAGAGGCTGATCAGGAACTTTCTTTGGTCTGGGCGGGACGGTCAGCCAGCTCGGGCAAAGGTTGCATGGGCAGTTATTACACTTCCGCTGGCTTAGGGAGGCTTGGGCATTATAGATCCAGTCGATCAGAGTAGAGCCTTATTGGGGAAGCTTATTGTTCGGGGGCTGCTTCCAGGCGCTGAGCCTTGGAAAGAGCTTCTCTTGCAACGGCTGCAGGCTCGGGCTCCCCCAGCAGGGGGCACTTGGGCACCACAGATTCGATGGATCTTCATAGAGATAACGAGGACAGGTCAGTAGAGGATGGGAGGACAGATTTGCCTTGAGCATCCTGAGAGCTTGGGAGCTGCTGAGACCGAGGCTCTCTCAGCGACCTTGTGTTGAGGAGCGGGCCAGACAGCCGCTCATCTGGAGCCCAGCGGCTCGCACAAAGCAGGGTCATATGCTGGGTTCTCGGCCTCATCTAGCCTGGGGACCATTGGCGGCAGGCCCAGCACGTAGCTTTGGAGACTGGCAGGCCTTCTGTAGTCTACCAGGGGAGATCCAGGTGGAGAGGCTGAGTCACTTCAGAGGGGGGTTGATTATGAGGGATGACATTCAGGAGGCACTCACAGAGGAGTGGTTCACGCCTATCGAGCTAGTGGCCCCACGGTGGATGGGAGCCTTTACACAGTTGGAGATCCTGATTGCTGTCAGAGCTTGCACTGAGGATGGCAGATGCCTCTACTATGAGATTCAGGATGAGGGCAGACTTCAGAGAGTGGAGGTGGAGTCGCCTTTGGTTGCAGAGTGCACGTTTCAGAGGATACGGGTAGCGGCCGCTGCTGCTTCTCGAAAGTGGCATATTGACCCAGACCCTGCAGATGTGCTCCTGGATTGGCGCATATGGGCATATGCAGCGCGCCCCTTGGCCCGACTACAGTGGGCCGACTACAGTAGTGGGACCCTGGTGAGTACGAGTGGCATGATCATTATGCATCCCTTGAGGCCACAGAGATTACCTTTTTTCAGTATACTGTTCGGTTGGGACGGCATATTTTGACGGTGAGGAGGATGGTCTCTCCAGCTGCAGCGGGGCACTGGCGGCTAACAGGGACTCTCAGAGGAGTTTCTGGAGGATTTTTAGGCCCGGCTCTGGGCTAGTCGACAGGCCCACAGGATCTCGACTTTCCAGTGGTCGTCGCCCACAGGGGCTCAGCAGTTGGCACCTGGCTTGTCTACAGTGGTCTTCCGGCGGCCTGCATCCGATGCGGCCACCCTATGGAGACACAGAGACATTGCCTTTGGGACTGCCCTCAGGCGCAGCAGATTTGGCTACGGATGCTGCGTATTCTGGCCCCCCTCTCTCCAGAGGGTACGTATACGTGGGGTGCCGCTGCTTGGTCGACTTCGTCAGGGCCTGCTATGGGCTATGAGACAGAGCAGGACAGCCAGGCCATCAGATTCAATAGGGGCCAGCCTCGCCTTGTTCCTTCATCGGATTTCTCGTCCACCAGTTGGACACAGGAGAGGGATCTACGATGGGAGCTCCTCAGCAGCATCACCATATGGTTCACCTGGAAGGCCCGGTGTTTCAGGGCCTTTGAGGAGAGACTGGAGCCACCAGCAGAGACTGTTCGGGGGATTCGGCAGGAGTTGATCCACACCTTGCGGGGACAGTACGACCGCATTCGGGGCGGATGAGGCGATCTTGCGGTGCCAGGCCTTTCACACCACCTGGCGCAGCGGCCCCTTCTATACCCTTGACGCAAGGTCCCACCACTGGCACTACAGGCCACATGTTTGGCTTTTCCCCCCTCCTATTGTATGATATAGCCATTCAGTTCTTTGAACTGATACTTGTACTTTTCAGCACCTAGGGAGAGTCTCCCTGGCTGCCCTGCTTTGTTCACTACTCTGTTTTTTCTTGTGAGCAAGAGAGGATCTTTTGTAGCCCTACGGGCGTTTTTTATAACTAATGAAAGGATCTTTTCTCGGATCTTGTGTATATAGAGCAGAGTTATACGCCTCTCTCTCTCATTCTCTTGTGCTTTCTGTTTTCTGCACTGTGTTTGCTCTTGTGTTTCCAGACTTTGTCATCATCTCCGCTACGTATTCTGACATGGTATCATAGCCCTAGGCTCTTGATAGTTCTTGGGAGTTGTGTAAGCAAGAGGGGGACTGTTGGGTTGCTAATTGGTGGATTGTTCCGAGACTGTTCGGGAAGAGGAGAAGCAAGAGGACGGCAGGCTGATTTGCTGGATAGCCACTTGGTTGCAGGTTAAGTTCTTCTTTGTTCCCACCCATCCACCCTTTTTCAATTACTTCCCCGCAATGGAAAATCTACTTGAGATGGCTTAGAGACATGTGAAGATCCCAACACTCCCCACGTTCCCGGTGGACCGTCAATTGGACGGGAATAACTACGGCATATGGAAGGTTATGATGGAGTCTGTTCTCGAGTCATACGACCTTGCTGATTTCATTGTTGTTGGGATTCCACGGCTGGAGGTAGAGGAAGGGGAGTTACCGTCAATTAAGGACTAGGAGGCACAGGTACAGTTGTGGGATCGTGTCAACGCCGCCAGGGTCCGCTCATTTATCTCCCTCAACTGCACACCGCAGGTAATCAATCATATAAAGCATATGACACTGGCCAGAGGTACGTGGCAGCATTTGGCTTCTCTTTATAACAAGGCATCGCCCATGAAGAGGATTTCCTTGGAAGTACGAATGCGATTTATGAACCCTGCAAAGTCATCGACAATGCAGGAGCATATTAACAAGTTGCAAGCTCTTCAGCAGAGCAGGAAGTTCTTCAGGCTGGGAAGGAGATATCATCAGAGGATATGGCCATAACGTTACTGTTGCATTTGCCCTCTCAGTACTCAGCATTTTACTCGTCTTTGATTACCAGTGGGTGGCAGGCTCAGCACCATCATGTGGGAGGAGCTTATGCCCATGGTCTTGGACCAAGGCGGAGGTTCGGAGGCCTTAACTGGCCAACGGTCGAAAGGCCGTAACAAGGGCAAAGGGAAGGCTTCATCGGAGAAGTCTTCTGAGAAGTGCGACGCTGAACGCGAGAAACTCAAGGCAAAGAGGACCTGTAATGATTGTGGCGAGAAAGGCCACTATTGGAGGCAGTGTCCCAAGCGGAACACCGAGAAGGGTGAAGAATCCTCGGCAGCAATCGTGAAGACTCCAGCATTTGTGCACCTCGAGGTGATGGACACCGATGTTTCATTTTCTTCAAGCAAGGAGGAGGTTGGAGGACTCGCCACTACGGATACTCGGGAGTGAATTCTAAACAGTGGTGCTTCCAGGCACATGACTCCTTCCCGTTTGGCTTTACAAGATCTCTACAGGTATTCTGGTCACATTCTTACTGGGGATACATCCACTATCCCAGTTCCCAGTGAGGGCAGGTTGGAGATAGTTCCCGATGGTAGAGGGGGAAGCATTCCTCCCAAGTGTTGTATGTTCTATCACTTGGTTGTTGTCAGTGCATCAAGTTTGCAAGACTGGCGTACAGGTGGAGTTTGATAAGCATTTTGTTGCTCTTTGGGACAAGGCAACAGGCCAGGTAGTTTGGGAAGGCGGAGTGGAGAATGGAGTTTACAAACTTTCAGCGCTCTCTCTCCCAGGTCCACAGTTTTGCGATGAGTGGCAGTCTGGTAATGGCCACTTAAGTGTGGATACGTTGCAGGTGCAGGCTTTCGGGACCAGATGGAGGATAGCTTGCTAGTTGATAGCAGTAGTTGGCAGGAACTTTCCAGTACATATGTTGGTAGTTCTTGTGTTTGTCAGTCAGTGAAAACTTTATAGGTAACTTATGCTCTGATGTCTCGTAGTATTCGGGACAAAGAAACTCCTGTAGATGAGAAAGTTCTTTCCACGGGGACCTATTGGAAGGCCAGGCAAGTGACAGTTGATTACTTGCAAAAGGAGGTGGATGTTGCACATTCTCCAGGCTTTGTGGTTCCGGTTTTAGAGGGGGTGGTTTACAGGTTTCCGAAGGCCTTGAGTGGTCTTCAGCAGGTTTCCAGGACTTGGCATCCCACCGTAAACAGGTGTTGATCCTTGTGAGCAGTATGGTACCTCTTTGACTCGGAAGCAGAATGGTTCATTGATTTGGTTGATGGATACCAAATTGGACAGGAGCTTCCTGATGAGGCTGTTGAGCTCATGGTTGCAGATGACTCTTTGGGAGGCAAGATTGCGTATCTTGTGATTTTTGGAGCATGCGAAGGATCTTGGTCTCTTTTGATGGATGGAGTCCGACTCCATGGTTGGAGTGACTAAGATTGGGGAGGAGATCTACTTCAGGCTCAAGAGCAGTTTTATGGAGCAGTAAGAGGCAGTCATCTTTTGCCTTGTCGTCGACAGAGGCAGAGTACTGGACTGCTTGTGGTGCTGCTTGTGAGATGGTGAGGTTGCAGAGGTTGCATGGCAGGATTGGGCTTCCATTGGAGGAACCCACGGTCATCCAGAGGCACTTTGTTCGTGAAAAGATCGTGTTGCATGTTCGACGGAGGACAGTACAATAGACCTCTTCACGAAGTCGCTATCTCAAGCTTTGCTCAGGCGGCACTCCAGCTCACTGTGGTTGGTTTCACAGCCACAGGAGTTGAGAGGGGGTGTTAGAAGTCATCTCCTATCTTTACTGATACACCAAGGCCTCTATTGTGGGTGTGCCCGCCCTTTGTAGGTGTTTTCTCATTTTTCCTCACTCCCCGTATTTTTCCTCTATTTTTCTTATTTTTTCTGTGGCTTGGGTGGCAGTCCTGTGGTGGCAGGAAGACCCTTATCTTGGCCGACTACACCTGTGTGATTTGCTGGTGCTGGCCGACTTTGTGTGACAGGTCGTGGACACCTTGATGCTCGCCAACTCAGCACACCTGGCCGACTGGGTGTTTATGCTGGTCGTGGAGATTAAGACTCCTCTCAGCTGTCCTAGAGCAGGCCGACTGCTGTTTGGGGACCATATAAAATGGCCCCACTGCCCCTTGCCACTTTGTATCTTGTATTTTCTGAGATCTTGTGTATATAGAGCAGAGTACGTAGCCCGCCTTTTTCTCAAGCATTGTTACCCCATTTGTGGCTTGCCTGGCACCATTACATCAGACAAGCATTCCAAGTTCACCTCGCATTTTTGGAGGGCATTATTCGAGAACTTTGGGACCAAGTTACAATTTTCTAGTGCATTCCATCCAGAGACAGAAGGCCAAACAGAAATCTATAACTAGTTAGCCTTTGATGTTCTCGAGTCATGCTGTCATGACTAGCAGTCTAAATGGGAACATTATCTTCCATAGGTCCAAGTCATCTTGAATGATACTCATTCATCCAGTGTTGGACGTACTCCGTATGAGATAGCCTTTGGTCGCCGTTTCTCTCCTCTTTTGACGAGAATGGTGTCTCCATCTCTTGAGGGTAACAAAACGATGGAAGCATTTTTCGAAATCATTGAGTCAGTTAAAGACCGCTTGACCAAAGCCGAGGAAGCTTATAAGCAGACAGGCAAATAAGTCTAGATGAGATGTCCACTTCAAGGAAGGGGATTAGATCTATCTGCGCATCATGAAACAAAGATTGAAACAAGTGGGCAAACATTGTCCCAAGCTTTCTTTCTGTAGCTTTGGACCCTTTCCTATAGTTAAAAAGATAAGAGATGTCTCCATGAAATTCAAGTTGCCTAACAGTTGGACGATGCATGATGTTTTCCATGTTTCTTGGCTAAAACCATATATTGGACCAAAAGTTTTTGATGTTTCAAATGAACAGCAGCTAGACGTGGTAGACGAATCAGAGATCACTGAGCCTCAACAGACCCTTCTTCATCATTGGAAGCATGGTTCCGATCGAAGACTCTGTCAGTTCTATACGAAGTTCCGAGATCAAGGTACCCACGAAGCAATTTGGCTAGACGAAGAGTTCTTTCAAGAGTAACCCCAGTTATTGGCGGACTACTTGAAAGCTATGAACTTGTCGCCAAGCTAAGTAGGAGGAAATGCACTCTGCACTGTAGTGCATGGTGACAAGATAGCTCATCATCAGTGCAACACTGTACAATAGTAGAACCCTTTAGGATTTGATATTTGTCGTACGCCATGACTCCATTGTAATCCTCAATCCAGGATATGTCAGGCACGAGCTACGTAGGTCATTCCTCAACCTTAGAGAGTCAGTCGGTCGGTCAAGTCCCTTAACCCACTTGGAGAGAATCATTCATGCATATATAGATTCAGTAGAAGCCTTAGGGTTTGCATCAGATCATGGTTGCATATTGCATATCATTCATCCCATATACACATAGACCACCTAGACCATTGCAGAAGCCTTGGAATATCATCCAATATTTTTACCATTTTTTATAGCATTTTTCCAACATTTATTACCATTATTCCACTATTTATCAAGTCGCGTAGCTTTATTTAGCCAGTCGGCCAGCTTCACAGTCGTGTAGCTTTATTTAGCCAGTCGGCCAGCTTCACAGCTAGCCGATCACAGCAGCTAAAGTGCATATTGTTAGACATCATCCGCTTCTTGCTGGCTTCCTGTTTGGTGTCCTATTATAGCCTCTAGGGCTGACCATGTTAGTTAGAGGGGTTGGTCACCCATCACATATATTTTACCATATTATTCCCCATTTTATGGAGTCTTGGGTATTTTCCCCAATCGTGGAGGATTTTACCTCTAGTCGGCTGCCTACACATGGGCATATATATAGCTGGCTTGCGTCCCTCATTTCTCACTACTTGCTTAGCATTGTTTGCTGTAGTCCCTCACATACGAGGTTTTCTCCCCTCTTACTCGGGACATGTATTCCTTTGGATGATGATATTGAGAGCAGGTTCTCAACTGTGTTTCCTCTCCATCTCTCTCTCACTCTCTCCTGTGTTTCCACTTTCCCTTCTTCTGCTCCACATTCTATCATGGCATCAGAGCGCCAGTGATCTTCAGTGTTGGATGCTCCCTCCTCTCCCTCTTGCGTTTTTGCGTTTTCAGCAAGGTGGACAGATCTGCGTTTTTCTTAGCATTGCTACTGGTCGCCTGCCTCTTCCAGGCGTTTCTTCTCAGCAGCCCGTGGTCATCCATAGCCGCTTTGACCTCCTGAGACTTCCTTCACACCTGTTTTATGCATTGTTTTCGGGGCAACAGCACCTAGTGTGTTGCATTTTTCTACAGGTGGCTGTCTATAGCAGTTTGCAGCAGTTCTCAGCATTCATACCCCCCCTTAGTGCTGGTTGCTTGTTTTGTACAGGCCAGCAACATCATATTTGCTGTGTTTTTTTCTTCTACAGGTTTAAGATGCTGATTTGCTGATCTGAGGCTTAGGTGTACCTATTTCTTCTGCATTTCCAGATTCAGCCCTTCCTATTGCCCCGAATACCTCTGCGTTTTCAGATTTGCAGCCATGGTTGTTGCGTTTTTCTGAACAAATCTTGCTGGTAGCTCTACCTTCTTCTGGGCTTCATCTGTTGGACCCGAAGGTACCTTCTCTTCAGCGTTTTTTCTCATAGGAGGTGTGGTTGGCCTGAATTTTTAGGTTTGTAGCCCTTGTTTGGCTGTGTTTTCTTCTCCAGTGGCCACATATCACTTTGCAGAGGGGGTTTCTTACTTGGATTGTGGCTTTGGAGGCAGTTTGGTACTTGAGGAGGATTCTGAATTTCTGATTTCAGTCAACATTTTGATGATTTTGGAGTATCTATACCTGTGTTTTGTTCCTGGCCTACACGGTTTCTCGGTTTCTTCATGTTCCTTGCCTTCTATTGGCGGTGGAGTGCTGTTTTTTGCTAGATAGTAGTGTTTTGGTTGCGTTTTGCTTCCCACAAGAGTTTTCTACACTCAGGGGGGGCCCATCTCCAGCTACTTCACTTGAGGATCACTTTCAAGAGCTGTTTTGTTTCTGTGGAGACTTTCTTCTATGAGAGGAGTTTACACACTTTGGAGGAGAGCAGTGATCTTTTCAAAGATCCTGAGCACAGTTTATTGTGTCCAAGCCTCTATTCTTTGCAGTGTTTGCAGAACAAGAAGGGTGTTTTGCCCTTGAGGTGTGATCCTTTCACATGGATCATTTATTTGTTGCTGATTCTGAGAATCTGATTCTACTTATGGAACACTCTTCTGCTATCCGTGATGCTTGTGAGCACACAAGGTGAGAGGCTGAAAATCTTCTTCACTCAACACTAAACACACCATATACAAAGATAAGAGTACACTCCATATGAAAGGTACTCAACCAAATACATACTAGGGTTCTCTATAGTCAACACTCAACACACCATATACAAAGATAAGAGTACACTCCATATGAAAGGTACTCAACCAAATACATACTAGGGTTCTCTATAGTGTGAACCCAACTAAATGAGCTGGTGCTATAAGTCCCTAGAATGGCTGTCACACAGCCTGTCATCCCACTGGCCGCATATCATCCATGATCTCACCAACCATGCCAATTATCCCCCAGGCGGGTCATCAGTGTCCACCGCCTCACTAGATGAGCTCGATATCTCAACACTTTTCCTCCTGCGTTTTTGCATTTTCAGCAAGGTGGACAGATCTGCCTCTTTCTCAGCATTGCTGCTGGTCGCCTACCTCTTCCAGGCATTTCTTCTCAGCAGCTCGTGGTCATCCATAGCCGGTTTGACCTCCTGAGACTTCCTTCACACCTCTTTTATGCATTGTTTTCAGGGCAGCAGCACTTAGTGTGTTGCGTTTTTCTATAGGTGGCTATCTACAGCAGTTCTCAGCATTCATACCCTCCCTGTAGTGCTGGTCGCCTATTTTGTACAAGCCAGCAACAGCATATTTGTTGCATTTTTTTCTTCTACAAGTTTCTGATGCTGATTTGCTGATCTGAGACTTGGGTGTACCTATTTCTTATGCGTTTCCAGATTCAGCCCTTTCTACTGCCCCGAATACCTCCGCATTTTTAGATTTGCAGCCATGGTTGTTGTGTTTTTCTGAACAAATCTTGCTAGTAGCTCTACCTTCTTCTGGGCTTCATCTACCCAAAGGTACCTTCCCTTCAGCGTTTTTTCTCATAGGAGGTGTGGACACTGGTTGGCCTGAATTTTCAGGTTTGTAGCCCTTGTTTGGCTGTGTTTTCTTCTCCAGTGGACACAGATCACTTTGCAGAGGGGGTTTCTTGCTTGGATTGTGTCTTTGGAGGCAGTTTGGTACTTGAGGAGGATTTTGAATTTCTGATTTCAGTCAGTGTTTTGCTAATTTTGGAGCATCTATACCTGCGTTTTGTTCCTGGCCTACACGGTTTCCCGGTTTCTTCATGTTCCTTACCTTTTGTTGGCGGTGGAGTGCTGTTTTTTGCTAGATAGCAGTGTTTTGGCAACGTTTTGCTTCCCACGGGAGTTTTCTACACTCAGGGGGGCCCATCTCCAGCTACTTCACTTGAGGATCAGTTTCAGGAGCTATTCTGTTTCTGTGGAGACTTTCTTTTGTGACAGGAGTTTACAGATTTTGGTGGAGCAGTGATCTTTTCAGAGATCCTGAGCGGAGTTTATTGTGTCCGAGCCTGTGTTCTTTGCAGTGTTTGCAGAACAAGAAGGGTGTTTTGCCCTTGAGGTGTGATCCTTTCACATGGATCATTTATTTGCAGAACAAGAAGGGTGTTTTGCCCTTGAGGTGTGATCCTTTCACATGGATCATTTATTTGTTGTTGCTGACTCTTGGGATCTGATTCTACTTATGGAACAGTCTTCTGCTATCTGTGATGCTTGTGAGGACTTTGTTATCACTGCAGTTTATATTCCTGCTTCCCTTCCTCATTGTGATGAGTCTACCTCTGCCTCTCTTTGTGATGCTTCTGAGGATGCCCCTCCCCCTGCTAGTTCTGCAGGTTTGTTGTTTTGGAGGATGGACTTTTGGACCCAATGGGATGCTTTGGATCTGTGGTTGCTAACCATGCCTGGGCCACAGTGGTACTTCCAGAGTTTTTTGGATTTGGATCAGAATTAGGTTGGGCTTGTACCAGTCCGACGATATCTTTTTTCATAGGGGAATGAGGAGTCCTTTCATCTTGTGATGACCACCTCAGTGGCGTGTACTTATGTACAGCATTGGGCAACTCATGGTACTGAGTTTGGGCAGATGGACCCCATCTTTTCTACAGTCTTTACATCTTGCGATGCCGACCTTTTCAAAGGATGCTTTTGTATAGCATTTGGCTACTCTTGATACAGAGTTGGAGCAGATTGACTCTATTTCTTTTGAGGGTTCCAGTGAGGAGCAGTTTGCTTCTCCCAGGATTGATTATATACAGGATCTGATCTTGGTTGGTTATGAGGTTTTTCATACCTTCTCCAAGCTAGATACACGACATTCGACTTCGGGGAGTGTTCTTACACTTGGATTTGGAACCATTATTTGGTGCAACACGTCGCAGCCTACATGGTTGTTTTGCTATTACTATGGGCTTTTTCACCACAACACATGATGGTGCCACCATGACTATGGGATTTGTCACCACATCACCGCGGCGAGTGAGAATGCAATTAATCCTTTGAGCATCACCTTCCAGGATTTTACCAGTTTGCTATCTCTTGCTTGAGACTAGCACATGTGGTGCAGCACTCATCGTCATACCAACCATTCTAGGACATGGTACCCATCCGAGACTTAGCATTGGAGCAAGGGATGTATGGAAAGCTAGCTAGCTATGGCTATAGAATGTATGGTGTCGGTGAGTTGGGAGGTGAGGGTGGCAAGGGGAATTGATGGGTCCATATCTGTCAAACCACGATCAATGTTGTTGGCATATATATGGTCACATTTGTGTGTGAAGTGGAATTTGGTATAGTTGGAGGTGGGTGGCAGTGGCAATGGGCTAGATGGTGTACATGCAATGGAGGAGAGGTAGGTGTGGTCGGCTCCAAGAGGGCATGTGGAGATGGTAAACTCGGAGATGAGTGAAGCAAGCTCAGGGGGGTCCCATAATATAATCAACCGCGCTTGATCCTCCACAATATGGAAAGCTTGTGAGTCCGCCGGATAGGGGCCACTGCACCATCCCATTATAAATATTGAGACCATGCTGAGAAACCAACTCCACGAGGTGCCTCCCATATCTAGTGATAGCTCCAAGGTCCTGAAAAGCCCGTTGCAATCCTGTGCCCTCTTGGTCAAATAGATGTAGTTTGATAGGGTCCTTAAAGTTATATAACTAAGACTACTCACTCTTGGTCCTAGCGTTGAAGTCCCCAATGAGGAGAACTTCACCTAGTCCCAACATGCTTAGCTCTCATCAGACAACGATGCATAAGGGGACTCCTTCCTCTCCTCTACCTTTGTGGTTAGGCTGTCCTAAATATCTTGTATAGCATATCGCAAAGTATCTAGTGCGAAGTTGCAACCGCCACGTGTGTATCTGGTGGGTGTTTGTTATAGCCTAACCATAGTTGCTATCATACATCGAACGACACAGTCGTACGGTACAGTACCATACCACACAATCCGAAACAACAAAATTTTTTCCCCCAGTTTTTTTATCGTTGATGTTTTGACTCTTTCTTGTAATTTGTAAATTGTAGGTGAATGTGGATGCATTCAAGTTGACAGAGGACACTCTTGAGAGTGTCCATAAAGAGGAGGATGAGAGGATCTATGCAGAGATCTATAGAGAGCTTGAGGCGATTGATCGACGACTTACTCGCACTCGTTGTGGGCGTGCAACTAGTGCAAAGGAGTACTTTTGTTTGTAACTTGTTTTTAATGGAATTTTGGCCTGTAACAACCTTTGAGCTCTCTATCCTTTCAAATTCATAATCTATAAATTTATAAGTGTTTTTTAAAAAAACCATACTTTTCTGTATTGCATTCCAAAATTTCATACGGTACAATAAATTCCCATACTTTTCTGTTTTTTAGAGGGGTCTGGGAGCTGGTCTGCCTGTAGGGCTGGATGTCCAACTCCCACAACCTGAAAGAAAATTTCCACCATCATGTTCACACATGGCTGCCCAAAACAGCCAGGAGGCCAGCCCATACTTGGGCGCCAAAATCAGCTGTCCAGGCCCCCCAAAACACAGCCCAAAATGCTGTACAATAGGTCAGGGAGAAGGGTAAAGGGAGGATCACAAAACAAAGGCACTTTCTTTTAATACGAAAAGGGTGGGCACACCACACCCTTTTTGGAAAGGTGTTGCCTCTACTTTCATCGTTTTGCAGAAGTGTCTACTCTCTCTACATTAATCCCTAAGGGAAGTCAAAGCTGCTGTCTACTAGGACCCACTCCTCTTGGTTGTTTGTCCTGCTGCCCAGGGGTGCCCAGAGGCTGTCCAAGGCCTGCTGTTCAAGCACAAGAGACAAAAGAAAAGCCCACACAATCACTAAAAAGGCCTAAATAGTGTGAACATATTAAAAAAAATGTTTTGGCGGCACAAATCCAACACCATACCTCATCAAATGGAAGAGAGGATGGATTTGTTTCATACACATGTGAATTAAGGGGCAAACTGCAGCCTTCATCTCATATTTTAGTTATATCTTTGGTATCTACAATCTGAAAAGTCTTCCACATACCCACGCTCCCAAGAAACACGGGTTCATGATGACAAGTGAAGGACCCTCAATGTGGTTTTCTTTTTAATCTTAAAGACCATGTTGAATAAAGCTACATCTGATGGTACATACAAAAGAACTTTGAAAAGAACCTCTGCACGTGCAACAATCTCTCCACGAGCAGCATATTCACATGTGCAATAACCTGTAGAAAAAACCACCATGTCAGCTACAAGCTCATCCTCGTTTAAAAATATAAAAATCACACAATCATGCTCTGCTGGCTGGAGCCAGTGGGCATGATGTTGCCTATCAACTAATTAAATAAATTACACCCTCAATATTTTAATTTAAAAAAAGAATACATGACACAATCCAAAAAGTACATATTATATAGCTATTTAATAGCCACCTGCTTATAGCTTACACCAGTATTATAGCTTGAACCTAGGTCATTCACGTCATGTATGTCCTAAAACCACTTAATTTGCTCCACTAACCCTAAGTAGATAGCTTAAGCCTACATCATTAGACCCACTTCTAATAAAGTATCTTAAAATTACATCATTAGACCTGCTAATTCAGGCAAACTGGGGTCTGTGCATACCCAGCTCACATATACCGTTGTCTACAAGCAAGCACTCTTTTTTTAATGACTTCCAAGATATATTTTGCTCTGTTGTTGCAGATATAATCAATTACAAGCAACCCATTCCTAGATGCAGGGACTGGTTGAACCTAAAGAATTACCCACTGATTTAGAAAAAGAGTTCAAATCACTTCATTTTCTCCATTGAATGCACCCACTAGTTCAAGCAATACAGACTACCCAATACAAATTTCAAGGAGGTGACAGTGTTTGAACTCATGAATCATCTCTGGGGTCCACAAGCATGTCCACAAGATGCTCTTCTTCTAATAGTGCTCAAGGGTGGGGAAATGAGCTATCTCATACATGATTAGCCTCATTGATTTGAGACAAATAGCTTAAATCACTTCATTTCCTTAATCCTACATCATACGCCCCCAAGCAGTTCAAACTACCCCATAGCTAAGGCTTGGTACTGATCTAAAATAAATAACTTAAACCACTTCATTTACCCCCTTAAACCAATATCATAAGCCCCCACTAGTTCAAGCAATGCAGGCACATCATGGCATGTGTAGCTAGAGAGAAGACGATGAAAAGGGGTACCTTGTTGTTGATGGTGTCGATGGTGATGGGGGGAGACCATGCAGGTGAAGAGGAGAGGGGTCTGCTGATGATGAGCCCCTTTTGGGCATTTCCTGCTTGGGTGGTTGGTGGAGGGGGGCGGGAGGCTAAAGCCCTTGTGTTGGCGAGGGCACGCTTAAGAGTATGGGCTGATCGTCTGAGCAAGCCTCATAAGTCCACATGGGACATTTGAGAGAGAGAGAGAGAGAGAGAGAGAGAGAGAGAGAGAGAGAGAGAGAGAAGCTAAAGAATGGGGAGGAAGGGGGTGGGGGTGGTGCTCTTTTGCCAAGACAAAGGAAGATGAATCTCTTAATGTTGAGCCATCAAATTGTTCCATACACAAAAAAGACAAAATGGAAGAGAATAAAGGTTGTGTTGACATCTCCAAAGGGAAAGGGGACCAAATTGGCCAATAAGTCCAAGAATAATACACAAGAATACTAAAATAATGAATGCATGATGCATCTCTCCAAAACCATACTAGAAAACATTAAAAAAGAAAAGGAAACCCTAGAATCGCTATACTAAAAGTTACATAGTCTTCTAGAGACCCAATGAGATCATGCATGGTCCTTTGGAGCACCGAGTGTGTTTGATTTGGATCAAGAGATGAGTGGCAGTGGGGTATCTCATGAGACCTCCTATGCCAATTCTTAGGTCTCCAAAGTGTAATGCAATCAAATATAGGCACCTAAAGGCTGCAAGAAATCTCCATATTGAAATGAGGGTGCTTTATGGATGTGATTGTTCTATGTGTCATGTAGTTTAGTGGCTTCATAGTATATCCTAGTCCTCCTTGTGTGCCAGAAGGAAGATATACAAAAGAGTTCATTTATATTATTTGTTACTTTTTCTTTTTACTAAGCAAAAATGTGTTATGTCATCATAAATGATTAATATTTATCTACGTCCATTTGTTTACTAAGAAAAGGACCTCAAGTCTGATGACTTGATCCCAATTCCCCTCCATGTTCCACATGGACAAGCAAGTCTAAACCTAGGCTCCCCAACCCACCTTTTATTTTATTTTAACACACATAGACCGCAAAGAAGGAATGAAAACTATGCCCCTCCATGTACAAGCACTGGAAGCAAATTAGATATATACAAAGAAGCATTCTCTCTCTCCCCCCCGCCTCTCTCTCTCTCTCTCTCTCTCTCTCTCTCTCTCTCTCTCTCTCTCCCTGTCTGTCTCTCTCTCACTTTTCGTAATAGAAGTTATATATTACCAAAAATTACATTACATGGCCGCCATGTGATGTACTAGCTTTCCCTCACTATTTACTTCGAACCACAGGTGTAGCTCGGAGTACCCTCATCCAATATATAGCTGTGTCATTCTCCACCAAATGAGCTGACCACCACAAGGAAGAGACTTGCCACAATAGTAGCCCTTTTATATGCCCTATGTGTGCTGTAATACCCACTTTTGCATCAAATATGAAGGCATTCCTAGTTAACCAGATATGCCACAAACCTGTCCACTTGAAAGAATGAAAGAAAACTAAATGTTTTGGGTTATTTGGCCCATTCGAAATCTTGCCAAAAATCTAGTCTTTAACCTTTACGGGCCTATCTGTCAACACAAAATCCATACGCGAGAAAGGAAATCCCACACCTTCTTTGCCACCGAATATGAAATGAAAAGATGCGGGCATGTTTCCAAGCATGTAGTACAAAACACACAACTACCAAAAGTAATCCGTACTTTCGTAGTTGGTCCCCCAATGGTAGGCCTCTAACTAGCATGCGTCATGGGAACACCTTGATGTGGAATCTTAGACCACCAGCCATGTAAGATTACTTTTACCAGGCCCTACTTTTCTTGATGTTCCATACCCTATTAGCCTTCTCAGTGATCTAGTGCTTATCTTCCACCATCATATGGTACACTTGATTTGCTGTACGTTGGACAATGTCCTGAGGCTTTCTAAATGTTCAATCTAACCAAGGTTGTTGATCCTCCAACTGAGGAATATCACCAAATGGTGTAAGGCCTACCCTCTCCTTCTCCCATAACTGTACATATCCACGTGGAACCCAAAAATATTGATGGATTTCTAAAAAGATAATAAGCGGCCTCTACATGGCAACAAAGCATCCATAATTCTCACTGTGCTAATCGATCCATTCTATTAAATTTTGGCCGCTCAACAAGTTTGTCAGGCCACTCTAGAAGTCATGAAGTGGCCAACACCTCACTTGCCATAGAATTTAATTGCAACCGCTGATTTGAAGGCTTCAATTTAGTGTGTGCCAACACCTCCTTCTATGAGATCATTAAATGATAAAGGAGAGGTGAAGCCACCACTCGAACCTATTGGGAACCATTCACTAAATCTCACCATGTACTATCAATCCTAGTATTACCATGCACAAGTGCGACCTCCTCTATGAGGACCTTAGCCATTACCACCCATGGCTCTTGAGATACACACATATCTTGCAATAAAGGCCATCTCCTAGAGCGACCATATATAATCTAACATCTAATAGGGCTGCCCCTCCACTCCTTCGGAGTAGTAACATGTTCCCAAGAAGTCCACATCTACTTTTGTTTATTTCTTGCTCTTTTCCATATCATAAATCTAATTGGTTGTTGTATTTGCCATGGCAATAAAGGCAAGAAAAAAGATATCATGCTAGTCATAATGGATTATGCTACTTTGAGCCGAACATGCATAGGCCAACCCTACGATTTCCAATACACAAACTTATCATTTATCCTTGTAGAAGTCCATGCCAACAAAGCCTGTGAATCAACATCAACTCCAATCGGATAACCCAAGTGGCGTGTGATGCATACCCTTTGTATGATCTACCTATTCCATCCCAAACCAAGTAAATCTCTCTTGGTATAGCTTATCAAAGCAGATTTCTAAATATTAATGTATAACTCTAAAGCAAGACCAAAAGTATCCCAAATAGCCATAGCCTTTTGAACATTATCTCTTTGATCCTTAAGGAACATGAAAGAATCATGTCACCTAGGCTGTAATGCCTATGTGACCGACGGCAGATCGGATGGCCAGACGGGGCTTTAGCGTCAATGCATCGGCCGGAGCATCGAGGACATAACCATCCGGGGTTCAATGGGAGAGGACGCCCATGCGGAGTCATGGGCGGCCAGGCTAGTGTGGGGGACGACAGGCCACACACTATATAGCCTGGGGGATGAGGGGCAATCCTCATTCTTCCTCTATGGCTGGGTGGTGAGCCCGAGGCCGTCCCCTCCTGTGATAGCGTTCGTAGTGGTGCTACGGTGATCTAACATTGGTATCAGAGCTTGGCATCGGGATCGTGAGTGGTGTGCAAAGCGGGCCCAGCTATTTAATGATTAACTCTCAATCAAATTTGGGGGGATAACCTTATCTCAAAGGTCCTACAGTAAGAAGTCGTGGAGAAGAAGAGGTTGGCCATAGCTGGAAGGAAGGGTTCTCTCTCTCTCTCTCTCTCAAAGGTCCTACAGTAAGAAGTCGTGGAGAAGAAGAGGTTGGCCATAGCTGGAAGGAAGGGTTCTCTCTCTCTCTCTCTCTCTCTCTCTCTCTCCGTTGCACACACCCAAGCTCTCCATTGCAGGTAAGCAATTTCTGTTTTTTTTATCTCAAAGGTCCTACAGTAAGAAGTTGTGGAGAAGAAGAGGTTGGCCATAGCTGGAAGGAAGGGTTCTCTCTCTCTCTCTCTCTCTCTCCGTTGCACACACCCAAGCTCTCCATTGCAGGTAAGCAATTTCTGTTTTTTTTTTGGCTTTGGAGCTTGTTTGCGGGAGAAGAGGTCGTATGTGGAGGGAACCTTGTAATGGCGGCTGTCTATAGTGCTGGAAAGTGTGTGGAGGGAACCGGTGGCCTACCCACAGCAGGCGTCCTGCCTGGTACTGCGCCGATGGCCAGCCCACCGGCGGCCAGCCAGGCCGGCGGCTGTTTAATGGTTACACAGCCAAGCAGTTAAGCAGATACAATTTCTCCACAAGAAACATGTTGAATAGGCAAAAACAGAAATTCAGACACAGCAGAAACATAATGCAGAGATAGAACTTTGACAGAGCAAGGATACACAAGAGATAAAACCCTAAAAATCTGCTTCATTCTTCTCTCTTCTTCTCATTACATTGCTTCCCCTTCTTTTCTTCCTTGCTCAAAAAACGTTACTCTTTCCCCAAAACGTTATTCTTGAATAACCGTTACATATCGTAACTTCCAAGATCCCAAGAAATACCTTCTGACTTAGCACATATCCGACTTACTTAATATCTGACTCAGCAAATATCCGACTTAGCAACATTCTGACTTAAGAGAACTATGCCTTCAACACATGGCACGTCCCGGTGTGGTAGATTTCGAAGAAATCTGACTCGGATCCACATATCCCTTGATCCGCTTAGCCGCTTTCCTTATCAGCAGCCTCCGATGACTTCTTTACTGCATCCTCTGTTTCGCCTTCCGCCGCTGCTTGACATTCGACTAAATCCGGCTCTGCCTCCTTGTCTTCAATCAGCACTACCACCTTCTCAACATCCTCCTTTTCGGATCCAATCCGCATTCCGCTGCAACTCCGCAGCCATATGTCAGCATTTCTGCCTTGATAATCAGTCACATCCGCTGAATCTTCCACTAGAACTTCCGGCACAACATCCACACATTTGACTGCTATCTCCTCAGCTTTATTATACTTTAAACATATAACTAGCTTGATAATTACTTTCCCCCCTGATTCTTCAAAAATATGTAGCTTAAAGGCATTATAAGTGCATACCCATTGTGCATCCCTTATGAGTATGTGAATACATGTGAACCACTTTAAGGCAACATGCCAAGGTTGGGAACCTTTCATATAGATCAACATCCAATGTACATCATACAAAATGAATTTATGAAACCAAAATTCAATATGTCCCTTCTCCAAGATAATGGAGTAGACATGAGTGTTGCATGACGAATGAAGATCAATACAAGGATGCAACAAAAAAGACACTTAGGGCTCTTGAAAAGAGTTCCAAGTTGTAGATGAATGTGGGAGAGGGCTTGACAATAATCCCACATGGGAACTTTTGGGAGTTCTAGAATTTTTGTATAAAAGGTGGCCCAGTTGAGAGCTAGAGAGGACTCTTTGGTCATTTGGTTGAGAGGCTCATAGAGAGAGCTTGCTCCATAGCTCCTTCTCATGTGCTCTCCCAAGGCTCTCCATCTCCATTCTTGCTTCAATCTTATACTCTCTATTCTCTACATTTTCAATGATATGAGGTTTTGGTCTACACACTTGCTAATCTAGATTTCTTAATGATGTTTTGATTTGTGAGTTGTAGAGTGCATGTGATGAAGCTTGTGCATGAAATGATGTGTAGTTGAGGCTTGTGTGATAGCTCTTTGCATGTTAGATTCTTTGCATAAGTTGCATTTTTATGCTTAAGTGTAGCCTAATCTTGATGCTTTGATTATGTAAGATTGATTGCTTGAGTGTTGAAGAAGGATTGAGTAGGACTAGAAGTCATTAGTGTGTGGTTAACTCATCTTCTCCCATTCGGGATAGCCTCTATGCGCTAACCGGGTTGCATTCACGGATTGACAAAGTGTGTGGGTTGGAGTGTAGCCTCCGCTATGCCAAACAATGGCGCCGCTGGGGAACGCACACCTAAGTTAGTGAAGGGTGTTAACCATTACTTCATACTAAGTGCTCCATTGATTGCAAAATCGTGGATTAGGGTAGATTAGAGTAGAGTTAGCAAGGGCATTGAGGGTGTGATCTCAAGGGCGCCTTGTGTGTTTTCGATTTTTTGATTAGAAGCAAAAAAAAATAAAATTAATTAAAACCTCATTGCGGTAGAGAAATCCCGCCACTAACCAGATTTAAGTACTTCAAGTTTTTGTATTTTTGACGGGGTTGGCGAGAGGTAGGTAGGAAGTAGTGGAAGCGGCCTTCTTTCTTTTATTGTTTTGATTTGTTATTGTGTGGAGAGGCGTCTCCATAAGCGCAGCAAAGAAAAATAAGTAGATATATATATATATATATATATATATATATTTATTCATATATATATACCTTGTAGAGGTTGGGCGGCCGGTGTATAGCGAGGAGGAAATATACATTGGAGGCGGCTTAATATATATATATATATCTATCTATCTATATATATATATATATATATATATATATATATATATATATATACATTGGGGAGGCTATGGGGGCGGCCAGTGCAGTAAGGCGGATTTTAAAAGAAATATATATATATAAATATATATATTTCTTATATTGACGTGAGCAGCAAGCGTTGCCTGCAGAGGAGAAGACGGCGGCTGGAACGTGGAAGCGCTGGTCGAAGGAGTGGAAGACGGCGCCAGCAGAGGAGAAGACGGCGGCTGGTGCGAAGGAAGCGTTGGCCGGCTGAGAGCTGGGGTGCCTGATCAGAGCGAAGAGGTAGAAGGCGGGTGGAACGTGGAAGCGTCGTCTGACGTGGCAGCGTTGGCCGGCGTGAAGCGGCGGCTGGAGAGAAGGCGTCGGCAGAGTAGCCGGGGAGGAAGCTGCGTGGAGGCCTTTATATAAACACTGAAGGCTTAGCAGTGGCTGCGTCGGCAGAAAACGGAGGAACCGAAGGGTGTGGAGCTGCAGCTAAGGTAGACGGCCGACTGTGGAAGCGAAGGGTAGACGTGGAAAGTGAGAAGAAGGAAAGTGGAAGCCGAAGGTGGGGGCGCCTGCAGTGGACGCAGCCTGCAGATGGCAGCTGGCAGTGGAGAGGCGGTGCATTGAAGAGTCTGGAAGTGGGTGCGGCAACGAATCCGGGAGTCGACGAGGCGGCGGATAAGGTAGGTGTATTTTTCATTTTTTTTATTTTTATTAAATTTTCATGTTTTTTTGTATTTTTAAATAAAAATAATAATAATAAATATAAAAAACAACCAAAAAAAATATTTTTTTTAAAAAAAAGAGATAGAAAAAAAAAAGAAAAAAAAGAAGAAAAAAAAGAAAAAAAATTCTTTAAATTTTTTAAAAAAAGAAAAAAAGAAAAAGAAAAAGAAGAAAAACAATTTTTAGTTTTGGTAGTTTGAATCCATTTTTTAAAATTTCTGTAAAATTTTGCATAAGTAAAGTAGCGTGCATTTTTTATTTTTATTTTGTAATTGCGTGCATAATTAGTAGATTTATATTTTTTGTAATTAGGCACGAAATTTATTAGAAAAAAAAAAACCAAACAAACAAACAAACAAACCAAAAAAAAAACAACAACAACAAAAGGAGAAAAAACAAAAGAAAACAAAAGAAAATTTAAAAAAAAATTCTATAAATTAAGTGTTTTTTAGGAGTCTATTTTTTTTACATATTTTGTAATTCTTCATTTTTTTTTATTTTTTGCATAATTAGTGTAACCTGTATTTTTTAATTTTTGTAACTTTGTGCATAATTAGTATTTGTTTTAGTGTGATTCATAATTTTTGTGTAAATTTAAAAAAATAAAAAAAAATAAAAACATAAAATCATTTAAAAAAAATAAAAATATATATAAGATAGATAGTTACACCACACATACTCATTTTAGTTGCATTTAGTGATTAGGTAGGTTAAAAAATATATATATATATATATACATATATATATATATATTAATTAATTAAAAAAAACAAAAACAGAAAAAACAAAAACAAAACAAAACAAAACAAAAACACATAAAAAACCAAAAAAATTTGACCTTATGCACTTGTGGTCGGGACATCTTATAGATTCTACCATAAGGCCTAGGGCACCTTCTAGAGTACCTACGCAGGAAAGTGGGACCCAATCGGTAGGAAATTTGGCAGATATTGCTGAAACCCTTTCTGAATCCCAATCCGATACTCTTTCCTCCAAAACAACTACTTGATTGTCCATGGACAATCTAGGGCCGACAAATAGTCATCCCGTAGCCCCAAATAGGACACCCGCAAGATCTTTTAATCCATTTGAAGCCGACACCATGGGGTTAACACTCAATGTGAGACTCCAATATGTCTACACGAATGCTCAAGGAGCTGAGATCTTTAGGGATCCACAACAATGGTATCTTGTTAAGATCGTAGACATTTTCTCAGAACTTGATAGAGCACCTCTAGTCAATGACCAGGGTAACATGTACATGGGTGGAGATGGTGTTCGCTACGAAGTCACCTGCCACCCAGAAAAGGTAGACAAATTAGGGGAGCTCTCTAAAACCGAGTTCTTTGACTTATCAAAACTTTCCAGAGCAAGGGAGTCTAGAGATGACTGGCTCATTGAGCCGGACATGCCTGGACCCTCCAATGCCCAGTCCTCAAAACCATCCATAGATGATTTACTTCTTGTAGATCTAAATTTGGAAAGGGATAGGAAAGGCAAGAGCAAAATGGATCAGGGGGCTGAGAACCAATGGGAGTTTGTACGAAAAATTCCAGTGACAAAGGTCTTACAGGATGACCCACTTCAAGAGGTCTATAAGGACTCGTTAGAGGGATATTATGCCACAACTAAATTGCCAGAGTTGGATCTTCCTCTAGCTCATGTGGTGGTAGTTGACAAGCTTGCAGGACACATGAATAGAATAATTGATAAATGGACCAATGAATACCGAACCTTAGATTGGAAAAAGATTCGGAAACTCACGTGGAAAGGACAACCATTGTTCATGGAAGTGTTCTCAACAAATACAGCCAAACCAGGAGAGACAGCCTTTCTTGGAGAAACTGTTGCTCCTCCCCTACGAGAGTTCACTAGAGAGGGACCTTCAACATCTAAGTGGACCACTGCTAGTAGCCCAACTCTAGCACCAAGATATCGTCCTACACCAAATGTGCGACCATAGGTCACACAACAACATCTTTCTCATTATAACAATCAGAGGATAGGGGAGCCAACTCGGCCTCCCATTAATGCACCTCCTGAAATGCGGGTGACAAGATCTTTGGAGGGGTTTGGTGAGGTTGGTAATAGGGTACCCACACCAATTTTGGAAACATGTGGACCATCTTTCCAAAGAGAGGAACAATTCCCACTGAGAGTGAGAGGCCGTAGGCCCTATGATGAGTATTCAAGACAAGTAAGGCCATCAACTCTTCAGAAACTGGTAAAGAAGTATGAAGGGTCGGGAGATCCATACGACCATGTAGCAGCATTTAGGCAAGCAGTTCGAGCTGAGCAAGTGGCTGATAAGCATACTCAAATTGAAGGATTTGGACTCACTCTTGAGGGAAAAGCCCTGGCTTGGTTTCAGGCATTAGAGGCTTCAGACAAATCTTCTTTACGAGTTTTGGAAGAGAGATTCATTGCTGCTTTTTCCTTGATGGAAATTCAACATGACACGGTAGCACACATCTACTCTTTCAAGCAAGGCGAGAATGAGAGTGTTAGAGACTGTGTAAATAGAATGAAGCAGTACATTAATCGTTGCCCAGAGGATGAGAAGCCCGCCCA
Source organism: Cibotium barometz (assembly GCF_041138505.1). Classification (NCBI taxonomy): domain Eukaryota; kingdom Viridiplantae; phylum Streptophyta; class Polypodiopsida; order Cyatheales; family Cibotiaceae; genus Cibotium; species Cibotium barometz. Next base: position 26,580,068 of record NC_141081.1, on the reverse strand, counting down.
AAGTCGATTAATTTCTCTCTTCTTAAAAGGACTCAAAAATTCAACACTGCATACACATCTCTATGCGAAGAAGCATACAAATTTCAATGAGTGTTGCCATGATGCTATGGATTTCACCGATAACTTCAAATTCCAAGATGGTTCTGGCCCAGAGGTGAAACCTAGAGATCAGTGGGGAGATGACCAAAGTTCAGGGTCTAGCGCGCTAGTAAATCCAGACCAGATAGCTAACCTAGTACTACGGAGATTGGGACAGACCTATCGTCCACCCATGCAGCCACAACAACAGCAGCAGAGAATGAGGAGTGTACTTCCCTACAGGTCCTCATCTTTGTGGAGCATGTGGCGGTAACCATAAAACAGAGGATTGTAACACCTTTTCTCCTCTAGTCACAAACCAACCCACAAAAAAGTGGTGCCAAGCCTGTGCTTGGAACTTTACCCATACCACACAGGAATGCACTCGCATTGCGAGAATGAGACAGGAACGTGAGCAGCCAAGGGGTGGAGTGGCTCCACAAATGTATCAACAGTATACTAATTTTGAACGTAAGCCACCGATGGCACAAGAGCAAGCACGACCTGTTCTTGGTGCTCAACCTCCTGCTCCTGGGACTGCTCCTGTGAGGGTTGTTGACTACGACAATTCAAATATGTGTAGAGACTTGGTAAACCCAGGCTATGTGGAAGAGGAATACGCATCATATTCATCCAAAGAAAATCTCTTTGAAAGTCTCGCATACCCAAACCAAGCACTGGTGGGGAGACTCAACCAGGGGAACAAAACTCTTTAATGTTGCTAGGCGGCTACCAACCTAGGACTCCAGGCCCCTCAGGTCAATGGCAGCCAAGGAAAGTAGAGGCCAAACCAATGGGCCCCTGTTATGAGTGCGGAGAACCCCATTGGGCTCGTGATTGTCCACATCACTCAAGGCAAGCATCTCGATCCAATACAACAGTACAACAGTTTCCACCAATTGAAAGATATTGTCTAGGGTGTTGTGTAGAACACTTCCCAAAAGATTGTCTGCTGAAACCACATGAGGAAGGCCCCTCTCAACCTTGTAGGGGCAATTCCATCACTACCTTCATCTGAGAATGAGGATGTCGTGCCACTTAGAGTCATGACTAGATCACAGACACGAAATGCCGAAATACAGACTGATGAGACACCTCGAACTAGGGATGCAAAGGTAAATCTACAGTCCAATAGAAAAAAGACCACTAGGAGGAAAAAGAACCGAAACAAGCGAACTAAAAGTGTATCCACTAGTTCTCAAGAAGCCTCTAAACAAAACATGAGGGATAAAACTTTTACATCCCAAGAAGTGCATGAGGAACATCAACCTCAACCTGGGCCTAGTGCTAAACAAGATGAGGCTAGTACGACTGAGGATAGTTCTGGGGGTTCTGTTTTTGTGGATAAAGTGAATGAGACTCTAGAGGCCATCATTGATGCTCATAGAAGTCGCATTACAGCTTTATCTGAGCTACCCAAGAAGCTTCAAGAATACCCAAACCCTCGTGAGGAGAAGATCAATCTAGCTGTACATCAGCAACTCATTAGGGAAGCTCAGTCAATACTTGAGGGACCACCACCACCTATTCCTCGGGGCCCAACCTCTCATAAACCAACATTAGAAACCATACCGGAAGTGTCATCAAGTCGGGAAATGAAAAGTGAGCTCATTTCACAAGCTCCTAGCGAAAGGTCTGCACCAATTGACACCCAATTGAAAGGAGGTAATCTGCCACCACCTAGCCTTGTCTTCCCATGCAATGATGAAGTTATTGATGCTAATGAGGACATGGCAAATGAGATGTGGGCCGCAGTTCATGAGAAAGTTAATGAGACAATGTCTTCTATTAGTTCGCCTCCATTCTCTGAGGTGGATTTTACCAGGGGCACGGAAAACAACTTTGGACGCCCAAGCATCGAGGAGGAATTTCAAACAATTGTTTCTCCTAGAAGTAAGCAGACAATGAAAACCTTACCATCATATCTGGGAGAATATGAGAACTGTTCTCAAACCTTGAGGATACCCTCCATGCATAAAAGGTTGACAAAGGAGAAAGATATGAGTATGGTGCAAGCTATTTTGTTAGCACCAGTGGCTTGTACCTTACCTTTGCTTGATTTGATAAAAATTCGACCTGAGTTGTGGAATGATATTGCCACATGTTTGTCAGAGCAGGTATTGCTACAAAAGGGTCACCATGAGTGTACTATACACCCTGAGACAAAGCATGTAATGCCAGTTCCTATCAACAAAGTAGGAAAATTTTGTGAGGACGATCAGGGAAATGCTACCCTCCCATTAGAAATGCGAAAAGTATCTTCAACTGCAATACTTGATAGTGGCACAGGAGTGGGCATTATGACAAGGTCGATTTGGGAAAAGTGGGGCAAACCAGCTATTAGGAGTACCAGGATGCGCTTGCAGCTAGCAGATGGAAGCTTAGAACATCCCCTTGGGCTGCTTGAGAACATATTGGTCACCACATGTGGGATTGAATATGAGCACACCTTTGCAGTAGTGGATTTTGGAAAACATCCAAACTATGAAGTGATATTGGGTAGACCATTCATGCGACAATTTCAAATGATTCAAGATTGGGGATACAATTATTTGTACCTCCAACATGATTCTGTCATCACAAGGGTCAACCTAAGGAATCACTCATATCGTGATGTAACAAGGTCTCCAATAGATGAGTTTGATTCTGCTTCATCTGAGGGCTCAAGAGTTACATTGTCCGATGGGCGAGAAGATCTGTGGATGTGTGGAGCCTCATGTAGGGATTTCAACACTGAGAGACTTAAGGGTAATCGAAGTGTATCAGACGAGGCATACATTCCACAACCCTTCCCTGAGCATTTAATTGATCCATTAGAATGGAGTCATGTCCTTGCAACATTATCGACATGTGCTTTACCGAAGCCAATTCAATTTTGTGACTCAGATGGATATGATATTATTCCTATATGAATGGTACAACCACGTGCCTTTTAGATGATTTGTACTATAGAGATACATCCACAACAGCTATGCATGTCGAGGAAGTCTCAATGGAGGATTTGACACTCGAATCTGCTAATGATGCTGATAAGGAAGATGGCTGGGACTCTGATTTTAATAATGATGTGACAATCCCTGAGAAAGAGTTAGGAAAGGCACGCCTACTCTTGAGAGGAAGGGAGGTTCAAGTAGAGATCCCTCGAAGCCGACCTAAACATAAATGTTGTAAGAGCCATAAGAGAATCAGTAGACAAGATGAGCGGGAACAACGTGAGAGACTACAAAAAGAAAAGGAGGCGTCTAAGAGTGAAAACTCTCGACCACCACTTCACTTCTCAGGAAAGAACGGATATCTATACTATGTCCAAGCACAAGATAGTATCAAAGACCAAATAAAACGATCAGATGGATTCCAAGCAGGGGAAAAGCTAACAACTATTAGCAAAAATCGTAAAAAAACGAAGAAACAAAAACCAAAACTCAAGTCTAAAACCGATTCAAAAAAGAGTGTGGGAAGTGCAAAGACAACGGTTGAACAAAAAAATCCGATGCAAGATGGCAAAGGAGAGCTCAAAACCGCATGGTCTTCAATGAGTGAAGACTCAAGTGGACATGAACAAGGTCTAAATGTTCCTCCCAATTTCACACAGTACACTCTTCAAGATCGGAAGATTGTTCTTCAACAGCCCATGCGACAAAAACCAAGCGTGCCAGGGGTTTCATACGATGGTCCAGAAGATGCAAAAAAGATTGATATTGCTAAGCCAGGAGAAGAGCCTCGCTATGTGTGGATTGCCACAGACTTGTCCTTAGATGAGGAGAAGTTATTAATACAAACAATAAAGGAGTATCGCGATGTTTTTGCTTGGAGTTATAAAAACCTCAAAGGAGTTGATCCAAGCATATGTCAGCATACAATTCCATTGCGAGAGGATGCAAAACCCTCCAAGCAACGTCCTTATACTTACAATGAAAATTTTACACGGAAGATAAAGGAAGAAATAGACAAGCTCTTAGAGGCAGAATTTATCTATGAGATTGAACACACTGAATGGGTCTCCCCTATTGTAGTGGTGCCCAAGAAAAATGGAAAACTTCGAGTATGTGTAAACCTCAAGAAGGTAAATGCAGCTACTGTGTGTGATCATTACCCACTTCCAATCACGGATCATGTTCTGGAACGAGTTGCAGGGAAAAAGGCATATAGTTTCTTGGATGGATTCTCCGGGTACAATCAAGTGTCAATTGATCCAAAGGATCAACACAAGACAGCCTTTGCTACTGAAGATGGCATCTTTGCCTATCGTGTTATGCCATTTGGTCTAACAAATGCACCAGCAACCTTTCAACGGTTAATGAGTCATGTATTCAAGGAGTACCTTAGGCAATTTCTTGAGATCTTCATGGATGATTTATGTGTTCACTCACAAGAGCGTGATGATCATATAGAACACCTGAGACTTGTGTTTCAAAAGTGTCAACTTTATCGTATATGCTTAAGTGCAAATTCATGGTAAGACAAGGGAAAATTTTGGGCCATATTGTTTCTTGCAATGGGATTTCAACAGATATGGATAAAATTGATGTCATTGTCTCATTACCTCGGCCTATCAACCCTAAAGGGGTACAAACATTCATGGGACATTGTGGCTATTACCGTAGATTCATCTACATGTATGTTGTCCTAGCCAGACCATTATATGCTCTTCTTGTAAAGTTTAATTGGACTGATGAGTGTGAGGAATCCTTTGAAAAGTTGAAGCAAGCATTAGTGACTGCACCCATCTTACGGGCACCAGATTGGAACCAAATCTTCCATGTCCATATTGATGCTTCAAACTTTGCAATTGGATGTATTTTGGCTCAATCGGGAGAACACAATAAGGATTTCCCAATCTCATATGCTAGTCGACAGTTGAACAATGCTGAGAAGAATTACACCACAACAGAAAGAGAAGGATTATCCATGATATATGCAGTGAAAAAGTTTCGCCATTACCTTTTGGCAAACAAATTCATATTTTTTGTGGACCATCAAGCATTGCTATATTTGGTGAATAAGCCTTGTGCAACTGGAAGGATAGTAAGGTGGTTTATCATCCTTCTTGAGTTTGATTTTGAAGTTGTAGTTCGAAAAGGAACAACTCATCTAAGGGCAGATTATTTGTCTCGAATCACCTCTGGCGAAGCTCCTGTGGGGTGTGGATGATGATATGTTAGATTCAACACTTTTCCTTGTAGAGACAGCTCCTAAATGGTCTGAATCCATTTTAGAAATTCTGACAAGTGGGCAGATACAACTAGCGGGTCCTAATGTGGACCTATGGCGACCATTCAAGTTAATCTCAGGGAGATTATATCGTCAGGGTAATGATGGAGTGTTGAGGCTTATACCTAACCCCGACCAATATGAGGAGATCTTGGAATGGGCACATGCGGGTATCGATGGAATCCATGCATCAGCTACTACTTGTGTGCGACGTATATCTCAAGATGGGCAATGGTGGCCTACCATGCATGCAGATGCTGAAACATTTGTTTGTAACTGTGCTTCATGTAAAATTTAGAAGCCAATTCATAATGTCACATTATTCCAAATTTCAACTACACCAAGTTGGAGTAAGTATATTGTGGACTATCTTCAGCATGGTCATACGAATCAAAAAATTCCTAAACATCAAAAGCATGCTATTAAAATTGAAGCGGCAAATTATATGCTGATAGAGGGCCAACTCTATAAGAGGGGCAAGGATGGCAACTTACGCATGTGTGTATGTGAAGCTGACTATCTGAAAATCTTAACTCATGCACATGCAGGTGTTGGTGGTGGACACTTTTCTGGCAATACCACAGCTAAGTTGATTAGGTGGTCTGGGCTTTGGTGGCCAACCTTACAAATGGATGCCGAAGAATATGTGAAACGTTGTGACGATTGTCAAAGGACCAAACCTCCCATCACAAAGGACAATATGCCATTGCGGTCTATGTTAAGCACACGTGCTTTTGCAAAATGGGGTATTGATTTTGTCGGTCCCATTAAATCTCCAGCTCGTAACACGCATGCAGAATATATTATAGTCGCAACCGACTATTTGACCAAATGGGTAGAGGCAAAGGCAACAGTCAAAAAATGATGCCAGAACCACAGCCAAGTTCTTGTATGAGTACGTGTTTACACGCTATGGCTTACCTATTGAGATCGTTAGTGATCAAGGTGTACACTTTGTAAATGAAGTCATAGAATTTTTGCTTCAAGAATTTATGGTAATTCACAAGCGTTCTGCACCCTATCATCCCCAGCAGACCAATGGACAAGCTGAGAGTACTAACAAGATTCTCTGCACAGCACTCACAAAGATTGTTGAGGGACATAGGACTGATTGGGAGCAAAAGTTGCACTCAGTTCTTTGGGCATATAGGACAGCCTATAAAACATCTGTGGACACAACCCCATTTGAACTTGCTTTTGGGCTAGACGCAATTCTTCCCATTGAATTTCTTGTACCTACTCTACGAGTAGCTAAACAATTGGATTGGACTGGTCATGAGCTTTCACAACGCGTTGACGAATTGGAAAAGCTTGATGAGACCCGCTTATTGGCGGTAATGGGGATGTATGCCGAGAAGAGGAGACAAAAGCAATGGTATGATAGAAATGTAACAACTGGCCGATTCAAAAAAGGAGACCTGGTGCTCTTGTACACACTTAAGAAGCATAAGAGAAAGCTCAAAAAACGTGGCCTAGGACCGTTTGTGATTAATGAGCTTACTCCAAGTGGTGCAGTGCGTTTAGAGACACTAGACGGTGAGCAAATGCCTAACTTCATTAATGGAAGTCGTCTCAAGAAATACAATGAACCATTAACTGAAGCCGTGCTTCAACAGATGCATGCTGCACAAACCCGGAAAGAAGCACTTGACCTACTTAAACGTCAGGCTCAAGAGGAGGCTAAAGCTAGAGTTGCAAAAGCCAAGGAGCGTCGCAAAGCTTCTATGTTGGCCATACAGTTGGCTACTGATGAGCCATATGTCGATCCATTCAATATTCAAGTGTGCCTTCATCTTCATGAGACTACCTACTTTGTCTCTGCCTTAATTGACTCTGGTGCAGATTATAATGTTCTCTCGTTTGACACCTGGATAGCCTTGGGTCAACCACCACTTGTGCAAATTCCTGTGGACCTACGAAGCTTCTCAGGAGAAGATAACCCTATAGAGGGAAAATGTGTCATTATGATGACCATTCAGGATCACCAGATGTCAGTGCCCTTTTATGTGGCACGTAAGTCCCCAAGGCAGTAGTAGAGGTTGTTCTCGGTAGATCGTGGTTAAGTGCTACAAATTGCTCATTAGATTGGAAGAATAGACAATACAAGTTGCAAATTGATTCTGATTGCATCTTGGGATCTGCTAATCCACGAGCTTTATCGTGTCAAAGGGGTAATGTTTTACCCAACCCACAATCAAAATCTTCTTTTGAAGCTCCAAAACAAATGATGTGGATAATTGATGAGTACTCAAGTGAGGGCCATGGCTGGCATGTTCCAACTACTCTAGTTGCTGCTCAAAGAAGACCGGGCAAGAAGGAATTATCAATGTGGCTGCCCAAAGATGCGTATAAACTTGTACCATCTAGTCCAGTTGCCAAACCTCCTAAAAAGCACATCATTTCCAAGCCTAAACCTCGGATTGTTACTCGATGGGTCCCAAAACATGTTCTTAAAGCACAAGGCTATTATGAGGGTGCAACAGCAATTTGGCTTCCAAAATGCCATGCTTTGCTAGGGGTAAAAGAGTGTTTCAAAAAGATTCCAAAAGCCACCCTTGATTTTCCATATCAGTGGGTGCAAAAGAAATCAACACAAATTCTTCAAGAAAGGAAAGGTGGCTGTGATAGCACCTACAAAACTACTTGTGTTGATCTTCCTAAAACATGTATTGAAACACCGGTTGTCCCGATTTCTCCTTGTTACACAATTAAACCATCAACTTGTGTACCTACGACAAGTCCAAATGAGTCTCATTTGAGCATAGATTCTAGCATTTCAATGCCTAAATCCTCTTATCTTGCTCAAATTCCAAGACAATTGCTAAAGTTTCCACCTCTTAAAAAGGATATACCAAAAACTAAAGATAAGGCATTAACACTACAATTAAAGCTCTTTGGTAAATCAATGTTTAAATAATGTAGTTCCTTATGCCTTTAGAAGATGTGTTCTTTTTGAGATAATCTTGTTTTTGATTGGAATTGTCATGATGGATATGAGTGTTCTAAATTTCATTGTTCTACGTCCAGATAACTCCTAATGGATATTTGGTGAGATACATGTCCACCATGCATTGACCCTGATAGTACTCGACCAGACCATCGCGGGGGTTATAGTGCTCCTCCGTTTCAAACACATTCTAGGTACTTCTATGCTCCCTTAGGTGAAAATTGCTGTGGGCATCACTTTGTCACGTTATTCTATCAACAGCATCACCCATTTCCACATTGTCAAGAGTGTGCACGGCTCGTATTAGGAGAAGCTTCACATATTTGTTGGATATGCCGCTCTTACTTTAGACGATATGGCACGGGCTTAATGAAGCAAATTGTGGGAGTTACACCCCAACGCCATAATCTTCTTAATGTGAGAATACCAGAGAGAGGACCAAATCAACGTAGATTACCTGAGGAGGTTCAGGCACAACAATGGAGGGATACAAGCTTAAATGACTTGCAACCACCGATCTTACAAGCCCTCCTTCCCCAAGCCTCAACATGTCAATATTGGATCAATATGAGTACCTATATTGCGCAGTTCCAAAATCGAAACTGTCTGATTAACCTTCCCATAGAACCAATGCCATATTTTAGTCTACACACTTGCTAATCTAGATTTCTTAATGATGTTTTGATTTGTGAGTTGTAGAGTGCATGTGATGAAGCTTGTGCATGAAATGATGTGTAGTTGAGGCTTGTGTGATAGCTCTTTGCATGTTAGATTCTTTGCATAAGTTGCATTTTTATGCTTAAGTGTAGCCTAATCTTGATGCTTTGATTATGTAAGATTGATTGCTTGAGTGTTGAAGAAGGATTGAGTAGGACTAGAAGTCATTAGTGTGTGGTTAACTCATCTTCTCCCATTCGGGATAGCCTCTATGCGCTAACCGGGTTGCATTCACGGATTGACAAAGTGTGTGGGTTGGAGTGTAGCCTCCGCTATGCTATGATGTCCCAAACAATGAGTAGAATCAATCTTTGGAACCTTTGCAAAATCAAAATCTGGTTCTGAAAATCAGATTTCTGCAATTTAGGCATCAAGACCTGAAAATCTGATTTTGGAATATCCACCTCCATGTGAAAATCAGCTTGATTCCATAAAATATCTGCATATTTAGTCTCAAAACACCTTTGCAAATGAGAATAATGCTCCCAACAAGTAAAGAAAACTTGCTTCAAATGAACAACAATCATCTCCTCTTCAAAATCAAGCATTTTGGGCATTGGTGACCCAAAACAACACCTTCCTTGAGTGACCCTCCTGATCCTGATTCTGAATTGACTTACTTGTAGAAAAATCAGATATTTGGTTTTCCAATGTTAAAATGTAACTTTCCCATGCATTCCCCTCATCATCCATGTGATTGAGGTCATGGAGTTGAAGACATTCCCCTTTTTGGTTGGTGCCTAATGTTGTTTTAGGGTGTCCTAGGGGTTGTTGTTGGCTATTTTGGCCCACACAAAAATGCATTCCCTTCACTCCAATCACCGGCACTCCCATTGGGTAACTCCACTTCTCTTCCTCATCATTACTACTCTCATCACTCTCAAACTTCTCTTGCAAATTCTCACATGCTTTATGCAACATTCTCACACCCTTCTTGCTAGAACAAGATCTACATCTTCTACTCTCATGATCCCTATGATACTCATATGCATCTTCCAACACTCCTTCAAATACATCTACCTTCTCTCTAGCTCTCTTCATCTTCTCACATGATGATGCTTTATGAAAATGCTTGATGATTTTGTGAAATTTTGTGCATAGATCAATCATGAAAACTTCATGCATTGATCTCCTTTTGAACATGGCTCACACATGTATGAGCATTCATTTGTTACATGGTTATGACTCATGCAAATCAAACACTTCTTTTTCTTCTTTTTACCCATATTTGAAGTTAGAAATTAGATAGCTATGTGAGCTCTCATATTCAATGCACCACACCAACAAATAGAGCCCATATGTATGCTTGGAATGGAGAGCTGCGGTGCTATACCGAGATCCACCCCACTCATGACAAATAGGTGATCAAACATTGCTAAAAACTTTCTAAAATCAGAATTTGAGGTGTTTATTATGCAAAATCTGAATGATGGCTTACTTGGAACACGTCAACCTCCAATGTGAAGTAGCACTTTGAATGAGGAATTCCACCATCCCATCCAAGGATATGCAGATTCTAAATCTGTTGCACCTACAGATTCTGATTCTGCTGCACTTGCAGATTCTGATTCTGCTCCACTTGCAGGTTCTGAGTAGTGTCATTCGAACTACACCCTTTCTTAAAAATAGACAAACTGATTCTTCTTCAATCTTCTGCACAGCCTGATTATGTCTGAATCAAATTTTGCCTCCTGAATTTGATTTCACCTCTTGAATCTGATTTCGCCTTCTGAATCTGATTTTGCCTTCTGAATCTGATTTCACCTCCTCAAACTGATTTCGCCTTTTGAATCAGATTTTGCCTCCTGAATCTGATTTTGCCTTCTGAATTTGTAGCAGTGCCTGAATCTGCAGCACTTGCTTTGCATGCTCCTATTGTAGGCTCCATCCTAATCAACCATTGTGGTTGAAACCACCATGAATCGCCAGTGTTTAATGGTTACACAGCCAAGCAGTTAAGAAGATACAATTTCTCCACAACAAAAATGTTGAATAGGCAAAAACAGAAATTCAGACACAGCAGAAACATAATGCACAAATCAGAAATTCAGACACAGCAGAAACATAATGCACAAATAGAACTTTGACAGAGCAAGGTTACACAAGAGATAAAACCCTAAAAATCTGCTTCATTCTTCTCTCTTCTTCTCATTACATTGCTTCCCCTTCTTTTCTACCTTGCTCAAAAAACGTTACTCTTTTTCCAAAACGTTATTCTTGACCGTTACATATCGTAACTTCCAAGATCCCAAGAAATACCACCTTATAATTTCGACAGCACATATCCGACTTACTAAATATCTAACTCAGCAAATATCCGACTTAGCAACATTCTGACTTAAGAGAACTATGCCTTCAACAACGGCCCCAGCAAGCAGGCGGCCAGTCACGCTAGAGCCGGCGGCCAACTAGGCTAGTGCCGGTGGCCAGCCCACAGGCGGCCAGCCAGGCCAGCGCCGGCAGCCAGCACCCCACAGGCGGCCAGCACCGCAACAGCCCGGCCGGTGAAGGGTCTACCTTTCCCTGCAATGGGGGGGACCGCGTGTCAGGCCAAAAAATAATAATAATAATAAATTATTTTTTTTTAAATTTTTTTTAAATCCAACGAATACCTGTCTGCGGGGGTAGTGGAGGGATAATCCCGACAGTGGAGGGATAATCCAGGGTGGTTCAGGCACAGGTTCTCGTGGAGAATAATAATTGTTTTTATGAGTTGCAAGAACCTTTCTCTCGGATCGAAGCATCATGGAGTAGCGACGCTTGTAGAGGCTCGCAGCACAACACAAATCGGCAGTCGACGATAGTCGCAGGCGACCGTAAGTGGGGTGACTATTCTCTCTCCACTGCTCATTTTATTAGTGTTTTTGTAATTTCTGAGTTCTCGCATTTTTATTTATGCAAGAATTAAAATATGTCTACTAGGCGTAGTGTGTCCCCACCGCCTTCTACTTCTCTAGGGTTTTCAGGCTCTTGTCCTCGGTCACGGGTTTGACCCCAACCGAATTGTCAGGCCGTATACGCCTGACCGTTGTGCGGTCCAGAGCACACTCGTCGATCACGCATGATCCGCCAGCGCCCTCCTCATTTGTTGATCCGCCTTAGGACCCAGCGAGCCCGTATAGCAGAGCAGATGACCCCTTTTTGGCCGATGAGCCAGATGACATGAACACCAACGTCGCCGAGGGGACCGAGGAGGACCTCTTGGAATATGACAACGACGATTATGACCTATTGGATCCTGCCAATGTCCTGACAGAGACGGAGCTCTCTAGTGGACTTTTTAAATATCTTAATGCAAAACTCAACAATATGGGTAAAGTCTAGGCTGACTTAGTCACGATGTTACATAGCATCTCCACAGAGTTAGACGCACTGACAGTCGCCTCGGCTAGTACTCCGACTCCTCGTGAGATAGACGAGCTCCTGCGGCACGGGTGAGTGTAGCCTCGCCAGTGTGGTTGCAGGAGTACAGGCCGATGCACCTGCAGGGCCGTCCGTAGAGGCAGCTTTGTCGTTATTAAAAAACTTGAAGCTGCCTAGTTTTGGTGGTGAGGAGAAGGAGAGAAACAAGGACTCGGTCAACATGTTTCTAGCGAAGTGGTCAGACTTGCACGCACTGCGAACAGCAACCTAGCCGGGTGTAGCCCGTAGAGGCTAGCATCTCATTAACCGGCAAAGCGTACAAGTGGTGGATGAGTTTGACAACTCGTCCTACCACTTGGACGGAGTTTGAAACGATGTTTCGAAAAGAGTTTTTGCATGTTAATGAGACAGAGAGAAGCTGGGAGTTATGGGACAAGTGCTCGATGGAGAACAAATCCGTGACTCAGTATCTCTCAGACTATAGGGAGATAGTACTCAAGCTAAAGGGGATCGATGCATTCCAGACATTGCGAGGCTTTAAAAGAGGCCGCAAAGATGATTACCTTGAGTACGTAGAGCCCTTACAGCTTAAAGACTTAGCAGAGGCAATTAAGTATGCATGGATATTTGATGACATCAAGCGCCGTAGTGCACGTGGTGGTTCAAGCAGGGCCGAGGGTAGTGAGAAGAGGAGGTCAGGCCTTAAAAGAAAAGGGTTCCGCAGTGATAAGAAGGGGGATAGGATGGACCAGGGAGGACAGGGTGGTCATTGGTCTAAAAAATCGCGACCATCCAAGAAGAAAATAGACAGCGAAGTCCAAAAAAAAGAGGAGTATATTAAAGCACAAAAGGAAAATCACTGCTTTAATTGCAACGATGTAGGGCACACGAAGGCTGAGTGTCCAAAGCTTAAAGCTAGCATGAGTGGCAATGAGACCAAAAGAGATGGTAAATCCTCTAGGCAGTTGCATACAGTGCAGAGACTCCCTCTCAGTTCCGTAGAGTTCAGAGAGGTGACAGTGTGTCAATGTGATGAGCATCACGCTTGTTCAGTGACACTAGCGATGTGGTAGCCTACTATAGGTCCGCATGACATGGTGCGCATGTATGGCACCATAGGTGGCCATAGAGTCACTTTTTATCGATGATGGAGCTAGCCACAACTTCTTGAACTACTCGTTAGTCAAGAAGTTGGGGTTGATTGAGACCCAGAGCGATCATGAGTATACTTTTGGCCTAGCCAACGGACGACAAAACGGTATGGAATACCGTAGTATTGGGGGGGTCCCATTATCTATGCAGGACTACGAGGCCCCGCTTGACTTTCAGGTCATGCACTTAGCCAGAGCAGACGTATATCTAGGTAGGGAGTGGCTGTATGGATTGGGCCCTAGTCTAGCTCGAAGTTACCTACATAATACGCTACGTTTTGAGAATGGAGATAGAGTCATTACCCTGAAGGCCAGCATACTGTCCCCACCACACCACTTATTTCCTCCATGGAGCTTTGCACAGCGGTCCGCAGGCCAGATAGCAGAGGTATATGCTTGTTACCCTCTTTTAAATTCTATTTCCGTAGATGAAACTGTAAATGATGTTTGCGTAGACAAACAAGGAAAACAAAATAGCCTTGGACGAGACCCACTGTTTGAAAACCCTGTTTGGCATGCATGCGATTCAAACAAGAAAAAATCCAAGGCGAAAGAGACATTAAGAAAAAAGTACATAGATACTTTAATGAATTTATTAGAGGAATTTTAGAATGTGTTTCTTGATGATTTGCCAGATGGCTTACCACCATCTAGAGACGTAGACCATGGCATCGAAGTTATGCCAGGATCAAAACCTATAAGCAAACCTCCTTATAGATTAAGCCACTCCGAGGCACAGGAGGTGGAAAAATAATTGACGAAATATTTGAACAAAGGCTTTATTCGGCCTAGTTCAAGTCCGTGGGCATCGCCTATTCTTCTGGTAAAGAAGAAAGACGGATCTATACGGATGTGCATAGACTATAGGACTCTTAATTAGATAACGATTAAGAACAAGCATCCGATGCCACACATGGATGAGTTGTTTGATCAATTCTATGAATCGAGATACTTTACAAAAGTAGACCTCAGATCGGGGTATCATCAGGTTAGAATTAAAGCAGAAGATGTTGCGAAGATAGCATTTAGGACCCGTTTCGGGCATTTTGAGTTTTTGGTTATGCCATTTGGGCTAACCAATGCTCCAGGGATGTTTATGACGCCGATGGACAACATTTTACGTCCATATCTGGGAAAATTTGTAGTAGTTTTCCTAGATGATATTCTTGTGTACAGTAAGACACAAAAAGAACACATAGAACATTTGCGTCTAGTGTTCAAGTTGTTGCGAGAGCACAAACTATTTGCAAAGAAGAGCGAATGTGAATTTTTTGAAATAGAAATTCACTACCTTGGCCATATTATATCCACCGACGGATGGAGGCAGAAAAAGTAGAGGCTATTCTTAAATGGCCAGGGCTGAAGAATCTCGAGGAACTGCAGATTTTTCTTGGCATGTCGGGGTTCTAGCGACAGTATGTGAAGGACTACACGAAGAGTGCAGTCCTGTTGACTAACCAGTTACGGTCAAAAACTAAAATCATTAGTTGGGGGGAAGCCCAACAGAAGAGCTTTGATAAGCTCAAGGTGACCGTAGCAGCTGCACCTGTTTTGACTATTGTTGAGAGCCGTTTGTCTTAGAAACAGACGCTAGTAATGAGGCCATTGGGGCCGTACTTATGCAAAGGGGATGTCTAATTGCATTTGAGAGTAAAAAGTTAGATCGTGCACAGCATAACTACTCGCCTTATGAGCGAGAGTTACTAGCGATAGTTCATGCACTGAAAAAGTGGAGACACTATTTATATGGTGCTTCTTTTGAGGTCCGGACGGAAAAGTGAACTGAAGGGTAGAAAAGCTCGGTGGTGGGCAGAGATTCTACAGGAGTTTGACCTTCAGATACGTTACCAAAAAGGTAAGTACAACGTGGTGGCAGATGCACTTAGTCGCATGCCACAGATTAATGAACTTAGTTTCACAGTCTTCAAGAATGATTTTTTGGAGTCACTACATGGTTTATGTGAGCACGATCCATCTTTTACAGAGGTCTGGCGTGCTGTATGCATATGCACTTCTTCACAGACGCGACCACCTCCCTTGTTGGCACGGATTGTTAGTCTAGAGAGACTGGCTGGAGGTGCAACGGGAAGGGAAGCGAGAGTTAGTCCGGAGAGACTAGCCGTGCCTTCTGGGTATAGTTTGGAGCCGGAGAGCTTTGACATATGCCCTTCATCACCTTTGACTGCCACAGCTTCAAAGGGGGGTGATAAACTTCGTCGGGGGAAGAAATATGCTAAATACTCCATTGACGACGGGTACTTACTCTACAAGGGTAGAGTATGTGTACCAACTCTTGGTGACTTTCGGACCCAAATTCTTAAACAAAGTCATGATGGTCCAAGTGTGGGTCATCCCGGGATTCAGAAGACCTATGCACTAGTAAAAAGATAGTTCTATTGGCCTAGTTTATTTAAGGACGTCCATACTTATGTGCTGAAATGCAATAAGTGCCAGGTCAATAAACACGAACGTTTTAAGGTTGGAGGACTACTCCATCCGCTGGAGATTCCTCAAGGGAAATGGGAAAGCATTTCCATGGATTTCATTACCGGTTTACCCAAGACGAGTCGAGGGAATGACTCGGTGTGGGTGGTAGTGGACATGTTAACTAAAATGGCAAAGTTTATATTGCCACGAAGAAAACTGTTAAAATGCCAGAGTTGGCAAAACTCTTTATTGAACATCTCTACAAGCTATATGGCTTGCCCACCACGGATATAGTGTCACATAGAGATAGAAAGTTCAACAGTCATTTTTGGAGGGAAGTTCAAAAAGTTGGATACTACTCTTAGTATGAGTACGACATATCATCCGGAGTCTGATGGTCAAACTGAAAGAGTTAACCAAATTCTAGAGGATATGTTGCGTTCTTATGTTAGTAAGAAGCAATCTAATTGGGAAGAGTACTTGCCCTTATTGGAGTTTGCCTATAATAGCTCCAAACACTCAGATTTACACCATTCATGTTAATGTATGGAATCCAGCCGAGATCTCTGATGGCTGTAGGCCGCCTAGAAAAGGAGAAGATTCAATCTCTCAAGGATTTCCTTGAAGATATGAATGATATGCTCAGAGCCGCACGTGAGAGCATTCGTAGCACTCAGGATCGCGCTAAAACTTATGCGGATAAAGATTGTAGAAAGGTGACCTTTGCAGAAGGTGACTGTATTCCTCAAGGTTCCTGCGCAGTCAAAAACCATGAAAACGGAAAGTGTGATAAACTTTCTCCAAGATATTGTGGTCCTTTTAAAATCCTTAAGAAGATTGGGGATGTAGTATATAAACTTGAATTACCGGAGAGTTCTCAAGTCCATGAGTTCACGGGTTAGAGAACGCAGTTTCTCCAGAGATTTTGGTGGACCACCAAAGATACCACATGAACATGAAAAGATTCTAGAGTATCGTGACAGACAAACCCGACATAAAGTTTACCAGAAGATACTTGTTAAATGGACAGACAGGGATGAGGAGGTACCTACTTGGGAACGCCGTAGTAGTAATGTCACGTAGGCTATAACGCCTATGACCGACGGCAGACCGGATGGCCAGACGGGGCTTTAGCATCAACGTCTCGGCCGGAGCGTCGAGGACGTAACCATGTGGGGTTCAGTGGGAGAGGACGTAACCATGTGGGGTTCAGTGGGAGAGGACGCCCATGCAGAGTCATGGGCAGCCAGGCTAGTGTGGGAGAGGACGCCCATGCAGAGTCATGGGCAGCCACATGGTTACGTCGAGGACGTAACCATGTGGGGTTTAGTGGGAGAGGACGCCCATGCAGAGTCATGGGCAGCCAGGCTAGTGTGGACGGCAGGCCACACACTATATAGCCTGGGGGATGAGGGGCAATCCTCATTCTTCCTCGGTGGTTGGGAGAGAGCCAGAGGCCGTCCCCTCCTATGGTAGCACCCGTAGTGGTGCTACGGTGATCTAACAAATCATCTGCCAATGCTTGGCCAACCATCTGCTCTCCGCTTGGAAGAGTAAGCACTACAACTTCACCGTCCTCCACTAACTTATCCAGTCGAGATTAGATTGGATGTGTAATAATTGCAAACAAGAGAGGGCTACGTGGGCATCCTTGCTTGACCAATCTCATCAAATGAATGGGCTCAGTCACCCCACCATTAATCAGAAGCCTAGCCACTACATGTTGGCTAATAGTATAAATCAAAGAAAACATGCGAGGGCCAAATCCCATAGCCTGCATAAGCTGTGAAAGAAAAGACCGAGTAACGTGATCATAAGTCTTTTCAATATCCAATTGAACCATAACCACCTCTTGCCTCGAATCCCTTGTATAATCAATTCCAATTTGTACATTCAGCATATTATACAAAATATACTGATTATAAGTCTTTTCAATATCCAATTGAATCATAACCACCTCTTGCCTCAAAGCCCTTGCATAATCGATTCCAATTTGTACATTCAATATATTATGCAAAATATTCTAACCTTCTTGGTGAATAAATCCATATTGCCTTGTATAAATCAAAGTAGGAAGAAATCGTTGCAACCTATTGGCCAAGACCTTTGTAAATATCTTATACATGGCCCCCATCAATGTGATTGGGTCTCCATTGACATAGATTAACTGGGGATGGAACTTTAGGCAATAAACGTATAAGCGCAATCTTCCAACTCGCAGGCATGATACCTGTATTCCACACCTCTTGAAAAAAGAAGCGAGAGGGACCTTCAAGTCATCAACATACTTCATGAAAGCTCATTGGGGAGCCCATCCCATCCTGGATTTTTCTCTTTAGACAAATGCTTCAACACATCTTCCATCTCATCCGCAGAAATATCTCTTTCCAATTCATTTTTGCAGAAATGTCTGAACCAAGTGAACAAAGACTGTCTAGCTGTAATGACATCAGGAGATATGACCTCATGCGGACCTAACAAATGGTGATAAAAGTCCATACACACATCTAGAAAACAAGTAGGATTAGTAATTAACACTCCTTGCCCATGTTGCATCCTGACAATATTCTCATGTGCATGATTTTGTTGTAAACGAGAAAAGAACGTATGTGACTCAAAATTAGAATCCATTAGGGCATCCATTCGAGCTATAAGCTTATATCTCACATATTGATTCTCGTGCAATATTGCAACTTGATGGGACAACCAATCAATAGCTATCTCAATGTTGATCAGGGAAAGAACCGTCCTCTTGAATGACCTGGTTCAAATGAAAACCAACAACGATTCTAGGTCCACAACTTCTCCCTAAAATATGATGCATTATGAATCCCATACTGGCAAGAAAGCTTTTGAATATTGAACATACAACACTCCCAAGCTGACACCCCAACATAGATTACATGGCCTCGAAAGTTTTGTAACACCTGTAATATAAACTGATGGAAAACAGTATGCTCCAAGAAAGTCTGGTTAACCTTAAGAGGAGCCTTTCCCAATAATGTCCTATAAGCATCCACATAATGGCTATACATCTCCAATACTAAAGGAAAATGATCTGACAAAATATGATTTATTCCCCCTGCATGGACAATATCTCTGGCAAAAACAAATCATCCCAGTAAATATACATTTAGTCCAAATGAACTCTTGTACCCATTTACAGTTGAGAGGCATATGTAAATTCTCTCTCATATGCGGATGTAGCCATGACCACATATCTTGTTTCAAAACTTGAATGGCAAACACATTCCAGCTGAGCCTCTCCGGTCCATCCATAATAGAGTGAGGTGTAGAAGCATGCTCCGGCAATTCACATACATTAAAATCTCCCAACACAAAGCCAAGCTTAGCGTTGCACAGACACAGTAAATCATCCCATAATTGATAACAATGTGCAACACCATTAGGTGCATACAGCCCCACAAGCCATAATGTTTCATCCATAAACTCCACTTCCACAATAATGAACCACCCCTGGACATCCTGCATAACCAATGATGGCTTAAATTGAGATTTCACTGCAATTATGACCCTTGATTGTGTAGTGGAGTGCCCACTATAAAACACATGAAATTCCTTGTAATGAGTGTGTGTGTGTGTGAGAGAGAGAGAATTTTGCATGTCTTAAGTTTGTTTGGTTACCTTGGTCTCACTGCAGTTTCCTACTCTTCCTTAGTCTTATTGGAAGCTTTTAGCTGCCATAGGGGCAGGTTCTAGAGATACTGGCCCCTCTGGGCTCTCCTGCCTCTCAGTTTCTACGGATGTTACCACCACTTCTAATGGTTTACCCTGGGTCTTGTGCTTGTTCTCGATCCATCGATTACATATTTTACTTCAGAGTCCTGACGGCTCTCATTTCTACTAGAGGATGGAGATTGCAGGCAGACTTGACTAGTGTCAAATTTATCGTCGAGAGGGCCACATTGCTAGAGATTGTCCCAGATCAAGGGGCCATGCTAGGAAGTGGCATGGTCCTACCCATCAGATGCCTTCTACAGTTGCCCAGACTCCATTTTCCCCTATGCCACAGCAGAGACCACAACGTTGGGTTATGATTAGAGATGGCAGGCACCCTCAGACCCCCATATTTACCCCTTCACCCACATCCCTACTGGAGCACCCCAACCCTTATGTAGCTCTTGCCTCATAGGATGTTGATCCTTCTTTGGAGGATGAGGCTCTGTAGGTACAGGATTTGGATCCCTCGCAGGAGGATGTTGCATTACAGTTATAGGATGATTTCACCCTCGAGGATGATGTTGCACAGTCGCACTATCATGGTACCTCTCCAAATTTGAGGACCAGCCTTGACTTTTCCCCGGATTGGGAATGAAAGGTAAGGTTTTCATTGTCATATTTTCCTTCCCTTACCTATGCAAAATGTACCTCTGTCTCTAAAGGGGGTCCTTCGTCAACCATGTGATCTGGTTATTTCTACTCTGAGTCCTTATGAGGATTGTCTCATGGAAAATTCAGGGTCGGAGGCTTTTTTCCTCATGGCAGAAACAAATTGTCAAAACTTAGCTTCATTATGCACTCATAGGTGGACCTATGGATGTATTGTTCTTGCAAGAGCATAAACTGGATGCTAGTCAATGTGGGCGATCAGGCAAGCTTCTCTCGTGACACATCTTTTTGTCACCAGCTATTTGTACGAGAGGTGGTGTCTATATCTCTGTTTCAACTTTGGTCTTGCCTTGCATCATTGGACGTAGTGTCATTTTTCCTGTGAGAGCACAGTGGATACTTCTTATGTAGGGTACTATACACATTGGTATTCTCAACCTCTATGCTCCTAGCCATAGAGGTGAAAGGATTGTCTTTTGGAAATCTATCACTACGTTGATGCCTCTTGCCAACCATTGGATTATTGGTGGGGACTTTAACATGGTTGAGATGCCAATGGATAAAAGAGGTGGACATGAGGCTTGGTGCATCCTCTTGAAAGAGCATCTTGGGAGAGGTTTATACTCTCCATTCATGGCAGAGATTGTTGGCATGAGGATGACATTTTGGGAGACAATCCACTCTTCTTTACTCATGGTCTAACAGGAGAAGGATTGCAAGTTGTATTTATGCATGATTAGATAGATTTTATGTGGATGATTGGATGCTCGATTGAGGGGGGCATACTTTTATTGCTGCAGGCACCTCTAAATCAGATCATCGTCCCATTAGGGAAAATATGGACTCGTTTTTGGGCCCTCTAAGAAATGCCAAGTCATCATTCTATTACAAAAAGGGGGATCGTGGGATAACTCTATCCATAGTACCTTAAAACTATATCATGTAACATATCATTGGGAAGATCTTGATGAGAGGATTCTAACGCACTAACCTCCGACAAATTTTGAGTTTTTATGCTCAAGTTATGGCCTCAAAAGTTCCGTAACGGAAGCCTCACCCTCATTGGTCCTTATGGAATATTCCCTAGAATCACAAAGAGCCTAAAAGGCCCAAAAGTTAGTCCAAATTTTCCCTTATGAATGGTTTTATGCATTAGAGACCCGAGTCACCATGGATCAACACCCCATGTATGCATCCCTAATCATTTTGTTCAGATGCAGAGTTATCATATCGTACGCTTGATATTTGGAGATCTTATGATTTTTCACAGCCCTCTCAAAGCTTGGCCTCTACTCTCTATGATATTAGTGACTTTTATCACACTTGGAAAGCATGAACCTCAACTTGATGCAAAATCCTAGGCCACAAGCACCACTACAGGCTACAAGAGGACCAAGAAGGTAAGCACAAGATCTCATTTTCTACAATTGTAATGAGCCAAGACATGGGATATATAACTGCTCATATCCAAGAAGACCTCAAGGAGGTATGTATCTAGTTCGTCGACCCCCTCAACCACTTTTGAGAGATGCCCCTCCACTGCAATAGCAGGTAGCTGCGATTCCACTAGTACCACTGGCACCATCACAACCACCACTAGTAGTAGTAGTAGAAAATCAAGTGGTCAATGTGTTAGGCCTCGACACACTTGAAGAAGAACCCATGGAAGAACTAGAGGCCATGCCTGCAGAGTCAAGAGGATAAGAGCTCAATGTATGGAAGACAAAGTAGAAGATTCGGAGAAGACCATGAGAGAGAAGAAAATCCAAGCCAAGAAGGAAGGAGAGAGCGGAAAGAGAGAAGCCTAATATTACTTATCCACAACTCTTGGAGTTATCAACTCTTTTGAGGAAGCAATGGGCAAAATTATCTAGCACTAGGATCCCTAAGAAAAAGCATGGTATGCTTATCAATTTAGTTATTTCCAATCTCCACAAAGATGTTGTCCCAATTCTAGATTCTTGGTTTAAGGGTCACAAGATATCCAGGGTGTATGTAGATGGAGGGGCCGAGATGTGTGTAATGTCAAAGAGGATTATCCACATGTTAGGTCTAGAGGTCAATTCTCCACCCACAAGGTAACTTTGGCTAACAACTCCAGCATAAAGTGTTTGGGTGTAGTTAAGGAGGTGAGAGTCACGATTTGTGCAGTAGAAGTGGAAGTTGACATGTATGTGATTTCTACCAGAGGGGAGGGCTACCCGATTATACTAGGAAGGCCTTCTCTCATAGCCATGAATGCAAATCAAAGGTGGGGAACGGGAATATTGATGCTAAATCCATATGGATCTAAGAGGTGTTCCAGTCAAAAATTCACTTATGATATGTGCAAGGATAAAGAAGTGGATTTAAGATATGAGACCACAGTATATGAAGAGAGTAGTGAATACTCAACCACTACGACTAAGGAAGAAACATTTAGTACTGATAATGATAGTTCGATTGATGTTATGGGCCTTCCTTTCCAAAAAAGGAAAGCTAAACAAGAGCTAGGGACACTACAATTAACAGATGCGAAAACTGAAGAGAGATTGAAGAAAATGCTAGCATTAGATCTATCACTAGAAGAGCAAGAGGCCTACATCAACATGCTCAAAAGGTATTATTCAGAAATCATGAATATTGAGCATCATATTGAGTTAAGGTAGAGGCAAAGCCTATGGTTCAAAAATTAAGAACGTTAGGTGTGGTGCAAAGAGATGCCTTATTAACAGAGGTGAATAAGTTTTTGAGGGCTAGATTCATTTACCCAATAGAACTTTGAGTGGGTATCTCTAGTGGTGGTGACTCCCAACAGGAATGGGAAGTGGCAGGTTTTTGCTAACTACAAGCCCCTCAACACAGCATACTGAGAGATTATTTCCCCTTACCTTTCCAGGATGAAATCTAAAATGAGGTGGCCAGTCATGGACAATATACTGTTTGTGATGGATACTCAGGATATTTCCAGATCAAAATAGCAAAGGAGGACCACATTCATCACCCCTTGGGGCTTTTTTTCTTATAAAGTCATGTCATTTGGTCCTACAAATGCACTTGCCACATTTCAAAGGTTCATGAATTCTGTTTTCCAACCATTCATTGGGTCATCCACCATAAGAGTTTTCATAGATTATTTTTGCATATATAGAAAAATGACTTTACATTGCCAAAAGGTGGAAGAAGGCTTAAAAAGATTATTCCAGCTCGATGGACAATTGAATAAAGAGAAATGCCACATTGTCCAGGCTAAGATAAGGCTCTTGGATCACCTTGTTTCTTTACAAGGTATTGAGGTTAATCTATCAAAAGTGCAAGATCTCTTAGCACTCCCATCTCCATCTAATATAAGGAAATTGGTCACATTTCTTCAAAAGGTCAAGTACCTTGCCATATTTATTCACTTGCTTGCACAAATAGTTTTACCACTCAAGAGAGTACTTTTACATGGAATAATGACAGTGATGAAATAATAAGTCATGCTTAGTTCTTTACCAGTCACATCATGCCACCAGAGTGGAATTTGGCTTTCTATGTTTGTCCAAGTGTTGGCTCTCATGCAGTTGGTGCAATGCTAATGCAAAAGGATCCAAAGATAACTTTTATATGTCCAGTTTACTTTGCAAGCAAGGTGATGTGACAGAGGTTGAGAGGAATTCTCCAGATGTTGAGCAAATGATGTTGGCTTGGTATGTTTACAGTCAAGAAGTTCAGGTCTTACTTTTTGCCTAAACCTTTGTTGTTTTAACAATTGAGAACACATTTCCTTATGTGGTTCAACACATGAATATTTCACCGATAGTACCTGAGCAAGCTTAGTGGATATGTTAACATACCGATATCACCACATCAAACAAAGCTAGAACACAAAAAAACAAATCACAGCAAACAAGACCTGCATTGCAAGATTGGCATGCAAGCATCACACATGCTACAATCAAAATGAACCTAAACAAAATGCCAAAAATGTAACATCAAAAATACCCAGTGAGTTACAAAATAAGCACTTGAAATACAAAGTAAAGAGAGAGTGCCAGCATGGGATTAATGGTGCGATTTCCTCTATTGAATGGGATTAATGGTGAGTTTTCCCCATTCTTATCAAAAAGTTCTCTAGAAAGGAGCTTAGGAGATGGATTGACATGCTTTTCTTTCACCAAAATAATGACATTGAAAGAGGAGGGGATAATCCATACCATAGCACCTCTCTCATTTATCCACATGTAATCATTATGACAACATGTATATCAAGATTAACTTTTCATTCTAAAATACCTACATGCTTGTATTTGGTTGGTCTCCATGTCAACAATTTGGCTACCTTCATTTCAAACACTTCATGTTTGATGGTTTTTACATCATGTTAACATTTTTTAGGCATTGATTCATGCAGGAATCTGAAGAAACAATGCGTGGATATAAAATATTTAAGAAAAAACAGCATGGATATAACGTTCTCTCTCTCTCTCTCTCTCTCTCTCTAATTGCACACACCTAAAATGGCTTAATGAAGCAGAATTAACACCCAAAGGTTAGCAACGAGCGTGGACATGGCAACGTGGAAATAAAAGCGAGCTTACGGATAGGAGATTTTTAAAAAAACACCACCTACTTTGGGCCAACTTCCTCGATCTCATCATAGAGCATAATGAGCACACAACGGGGTTGATGAGCACATGAGGTGTCTATGAGCAGCGTGCACTGAGCGTGCACTTCGGGTTGATGACCATACATGACTTTTTCACTACGATGAGACAAACTGAACTCTTTCGCTACGATGAGCAACAAACTCTTGATGAGATAAACTGAACTCTTTCGCTATACGATAAGACGAAGGGAAAATGCAAAGCTCACAAAAAACATCTAGTTCGCGTTGAAGGCCTTCACTTATAGCACGACAAAGGCATCTGACGTGGCCGCGAAGTGCCACATCATATTGCTGATTTTTCGACAATATGACATGGCACTTCGCGGCCACATCATTTGTTGTCGTTCCATAGTCGAGCATGTAAGCCAGCACCTATTCACAGATGTTGCCGTTCCATAGTCAAGCACGTAAGCTAGCGCCTATTCACTGTTGTTGTTCCATGGGGCAAAATACGTGATGTAGATACACAATCAGAGAGTTCACCTCCAAAGGTCACATAAAGCCAACATCTTAGAATTAAACTCAATCAAGATGTAGGTGTTGCCAATGAAAAATGGTGGCATAGAGTTACTAGGAAGGATAGTACAAGACTGCTTGAATTCACCAGTAGGGAAACCTCGTGTGACATGATTTCTTGTTTAGATTGTATCCATGTGGAATGAGTGTGTTGAGTTTTTGCTTTGGAACTTTGAGACAATTCAAACATGTGTGATTACAAAATGTTTGTACATGGTCAATCAAAGTAGATGGGAGATCTATGTTGTGTACTTAAAAAGAGCTCGTCAGCATTGTCCAGTCGGCAGACTAGTGTTGTGCATGATTGTAAGGTCGCGTGTTTGACGATGTGAATTGATTGCTATGCATGAACGTTGCAGCAGCCGATTTTCCTGTCTTAGATCTTTGGAAGCTATGGATTCCTCCCACTCTACCAATCATGAGATGAATGGAAGTTTTGCTTTGATACCACTTGTTATTCCCATAGCCACTCTAGGACCACGTCATATTGTCGATGCTCGATAGTATGAAGTGGCAGTTTGCGACCACAACCTCGGTACAAAAAGCTCTTTGATGAGAAGAAGAAGAACAACAAGCTAAATATAAATTCACTTTACAATGTTTACTATGACCAACTTTTCTTCCTTTACAAGGCTCGCATGAAGGCCTTATGATATCAACCTAGTTTGAGCATCATGAATTAGGCCGCCCAAGAGCCAAGGCTTTAAGCAGCGAGATCAAGTATCTTTGCAAGAATCTTGTAAGTAGTGCCCAAAAGTTTAATTGGTCATTATTGAGAAATCAAGGTCTTGTTTACCCCTTTGGGAATGGGTTAAATTAAAAGAACTAGCAAAAAGCATGGAACACTTTTTGTCAACAGATGAAGCCAAAATGGACAACAAGAAAGCATGATGCCCACATGCCTCAACATCACCTCACATACATCATTAAAATATCTCACCTTTTTCACCCACGTATATTCACCATAACTTTTGACAAAAGATTTTTTGCTCAACACCACCTTTTTTTGTCAACACCACACAATTTCTAATCTACAACCACACCATTTTTGCCATCTAAGCCAAGCTCCACTATCCACTAAAGTAATTTAAATAGATCAAGCTTCTATTTCCCATATCCACAATTAATTTTACATTTTCTCCAATGGAGTAGAAATAGCCTTATAACCTGTCAAACTATATTTTGAGACCATATCCATGAGAGACTATCTAAAGCATGCTATTACTTTATCCCAAGAACTTATATGACATATTCCAAATCTTGTCGATTCAACTTGTACTTATCTCCCATGAGCATGTTACTACTTGACTAGTGTTTAAGATAAGATAATCAACACAAATAATTATCTTAACAATATCACTCCCAATGTTCAAGACCTAATGGAAAAGCTTGAATTGCACGTCTTAAACCCCTTCTTTACCATGTCATACCAATGCTCCAGAAAAAGTTTAAGTTGCATGTTTTAAACCCCTTCTTTATCGTGCCGCCATACCAATGCTCTTGAAGCCTACCTCAACCCATATAAGGTTGAGGCAAGTACCAATGCTCTTGGAAAAGTTTGAGTTGCATGAGTTTGAGTTGATTGAGGTTTGTGTGTGTATGTGATATTGAGAGTGAAAGAAAGAAAGAAAGAAAGAGAGATTTTATTAACGTCTTCCAAAAGACCGAACTCGGCCTATGAGACAAATCGCAGTACCTGTATGGGGTATCCTCTGTCATCCCAACAAAATGAAAAAGTAATGAAAAAGAGAGAGAGAGAGGAGAGGGAGAGGTGCAATGTGTGTGTGTGTGTTTAAGAGTTGGATAGAGAGGAGGAATGACAAGATCATAAATTGATTAATCACAAGAACATTGCAAAGAGAAAATGAAAGAATAAAAAACATTTTTTGGTAAAAAAAATAAAATTTAAAATTTTTTACTTTTTTAACACTGAAGTTAAAAATTTAAAATGGTTAACACTAACCCTAACCCTAACCCTAATCCTAATATAAATGGTAACATAAATGATAATCCGTAATTATTTATTTAGGACCTCCTAACTAATGATTCTCTCTCTCTCTCTCTCTTTCTCTCTCACACACTTCCACACATCCCTCTCTATCTCTCTCTCACATACACATCTCTCTCTCTATCTAGATTCTATGATGGGGATGTAATATTTGAGTTTCCTGCCATCATGGGTTCTAGAGCAAGCATGGATGGCATGGATCATAAGCACGATGGTCACATGTGGAAAAAGGCAACTACATCAAATGTCAACTTTCTAGGGGTGTGTAGGATAAGCCATTGCATTGGTGAAATGCATTGTTTACATACCACATGCCCTTGGTATTTGAACAATGGCTTCCCTAATGACATTAGTTTCAAAGGGTGCATAAAGAAAACTTGTGAAGTTGGCGTCCTAGCCATTAATGATGGAAATCTCAATCGTCACTATTGCAAAAAGCCAGCTACTTGCAAGGCATCTTGTGCGTGCTATTTGTATTATGTCATGTCCAGTGAGAATAGTCTAACACGGCTTCTAATACACACTGAAATTCCTTCACATGGTATCCAGGCTGGAACATCAAAGGCATTGCTTGATAAGACTAAAGCAATGGTTCAAAGAGTAATTAAAGTTGATGCAAGTGCTGGTCCAAGGTGTAGATGTGTGTTGCCAAGGAGTTGGTGTTAACTTCATTAGTCCGAGAAGGAGATCAACGACATGAGCTTGGCGATAAAGAATTCAATAATGTGCTAGAAGAACTCGTTCCCGCTAGTTGAGAACAAGTGGTGAGTTAAATTAGAGAAGCATTTGTTTAAGACCATATATACAAAGTGATTAAAATTTCCTTTGTTGTAGGTTTTGAAGGTCAGTAGCTCACGCACACCAAGGACCACGTAAGTCATCATTTGGCTATGATGACTTGCTACGTTTGAAGAGGGATTAAAATTATGACTTCTTCCATGGAAGCCGATTTCCAAGTAAAGGGAATGAAACTAAACATTGTTTTGTTTTCAAGATGTCTACTAAAGGACCAGCCTCAAGTGGGGAACTCGTCAATCGAATGAGAGATTCAGGGAATGGTGATTTTTAAGAAGAGCTTGGATCTAATTCGACCACACTAGATGCATCATGGATTGGGTAACAACGGTTTGTCACGTTTATGATCCAAGAAGGTAGTAATAATGGCTTATTGCTAGAAATAATGTCGTTTGAAAAAAAATAGTTTTTTGTTATTACCTCTTTTAACATATTGACTTTTAGTTGCACCCTACATAAACTTCTAACTATTTCAACTTGTGAGATGAAGAGAAGGAAAAGACTTCTCGAGTATTATTTTGGGAGTGCATAAGTAATGTCATGGTGGCACACGGATTTGAAAAGCCAGACTTCTTTGGTTTCATGGCAGATGAAGCCCAAGCAAATTGGACTGCCATTAGAGAAGTCTACAATGAAGGACAAGAAATGAAAGGTCGGGAACGCTCATGTTTATTTCATTGGGAACAAAGCCTAAAGATACATACCGCAAAGTATGTTATAAAGGCCTTCCAAGGCATGCATAAGAGGACGTGCGAGAAGTGGCAGACCAAGTTAACAAAAAAGGTTGCACTAGCTCAAAAGGGAGACTTATCCAACAATGGTGGCATAGTGAAAATGTAAAAGATTCGGATATACTTGCCATGGATCTTTGGCTGAGCTGGTGGGAAGTACGCATTGCACACTAGGGCAATGTAATTATTTCGATATATATAAGAACCATTGTCTTTAAAACCAATGTATTTAATGATGTTTCTAATATGTCTATAACTATTGCATAGGTGGAGAAGAGCAGTGATCAGTCATGTACACCACGAACAAACTTATCAGATTCTAAACATGGAAGCTGGTTAGCTAGGGAGGGTTCCAAATAAAAAATAACACTCTACAATGCATGTGTATCAAACATGGCGAATGCTTTATTACAGAGTGCAAAGCAAAATTCATACGAGATGGGAAAGCATATCAGAGCACGTCCAAGTCTTGAAAATCTAATTGTTGAGAGGGAAAATGCACATACTCCAAGCCCAACACAAGTTGTAAGGACAATAAAGAGTACCACTATAGGTACACCTATGTAGAAGGCCCAAACTCGTTTGGGAAGAATCAGCCCAACATAAGAAACAACAATGTAATGTAATTGATGTGGATAATGATGCTAGTCATAGATCTGAGTACAACGTGCACGTGAGAGATAGGAAGTCTATTGGACGTCGCACAGGAAAATGCACTTCATGGATGAAGATGTAGATACAAGAAATGAATCGAGTGACAAAATCATAATGGAAGCACCCATACACAAGACATTTTAGGCGATTAGGAGAACTCCAAAGGGCAGCATAGTAAAGTATTTGGGTTTATAGGTAGTAGTAAGTGTGGTCGCATGATTGTAGGATGTGCAAAAAGAGTACTTGCACCATCATTTCTTTTCAAAACAAGGTCCCATGCTGCTGGGAAGACTAGTCAAATGATGTGGTTTTGCAATAATAACATCATGCGCACATGGGTTGTGGACAAGAACATTAACCATCCCCTACAAAATGTGCCTACTATATGGCCAATGGGGCTGAAGGCATAAATCTGACAGTTGAGGAGGTAAACACATTGGTGCTTTTGCAGGGTGGTATAACTTACATAGTAAGCCATTAGTAAGGGAGCAACAAACTCCATTGAGCTCAAGTAAACCAGAAGTGCCTAGAGGAGAGACAAACACATTAAAAAATGATATGTCACGAGATGGCTTTCGCACAAGATACAGAACAGGCATTGCAAAAGAAGCTACAAAAAGGATCAAGAAAGCACTAGACATGAATGCACAAGTTACACAAGTGTAGGTGTTTCAATCTTCCAAACATGAGGCTTTCACCATTGAGACTTTTGGGGAAGGTTCTCATATGGGAAGTTATGATGTGCACATCAAAATGCATCCATCATGCTCATGTCTAGATTTTTGGGAAGGGTCAACCAACAAAAACCCTATTTGGCATACAAGCACTTGTACTTTGTGTACATGAGAGTCATGGGATTGAGCCAAAATGAAAATATGTTTATTCACCAACCAATTTTTACTAAAAGGGAGGTAACGGAATGTCTATGCAGAGAACAAACCTACCTTGAATTGGTTTAGTGTACAACCCATGTTCCTATCAGAGATGTATGAGATGTGCAAAAATGTTTTGGTGTATCATTTCATTCGAATAATTTCCATGGAGTAATTTTATTTGAGCTGGTATCATTTTATTGAATTTTATTTTGCTATTGATAAGGATGGACAGAGATAGATAAGAGAGACAAAAATAGAGAGAGAGAGAGAGAGAGAGAGAGAGAGAGAGAGAGAGAGAGAGAGAGAGAGAGAGAGAGAGAGAGAAGAGAGAGAAAGAGAATGTGAGAGAGAATCAAAGAGGGGGAGAGAGAGAGAGAAAGACAAAGAGACATACAACGAGAGAGAGAGAGAGAGAGAGAGAGAGAGAGAGAGAGAGAGAGGGAGGGAGAGAGAGAAAGAGAGAAAGATAAAAGAGAGAGAAAGAGAGAGAGAGAAACAGATTTTGTATTCAATGTCTCGAGTATGGAAGCGACTATTATCAATATCTCACAAAAGTGTGCAATAGAGAGAGAGAGAGAGAGAGAGAGAGAGAGAGAGAGCGAGAGAGAGAGAGAGATAAAGAGATTAAAAAAAGAGTGAAAGAGAGAGCGATAGATAAAGAGAGAGAATAGACTGAGAGCCCCCCATTATCAAAAAACTTCTCGCCATATTTGGGTTTATGCTCACCCGAATTCGCTCGCCAAAAAAATCCCCTGCCGATAGATCCTTGTCCATTACATTCCCCAAATGTCATGTCGCCAATGTCTTATGCGCATGCCCTCAACTTGCACTAACTCCATCATTTGTATGCAATTTTTGCACATTTCTCTATGCTCCATTGTGAGGACTTGAGAACATACTTGGTTGTTTGTCCTATCGTGCTCTCCTCCCAATAGAAAAGACACAAATTCTCTCTTCCATCCATGACCTTGTCTTTGCCTCCATTATACATTGCTTGGACCACATTCTTGTTGGCTTGCACCTCGTCTGTCACATAAACCCATGAAAGTACACTTTCTCAAACCCATTTCTCTCCATGACGTCAATAAGGTAATTCCAAAAAAGACACTGCGTGTCCATGTCTTCTTCCTTCATCTCGCATGTGGCAATAGTAGTTAGCGAGACTTGCATATTGCACAAAGATAAACAAGTAAGAGTAATAGTGCAAGATTTTGTTTTGTTTCCCAAATAATTAATTGTGAACACTTACCTTGGATCATACACTTGACATGCCATTGTCACCCTAAAGTGAGTGGGTGGGGTTCTCTCTCAAAGAAGATGTTCTATGTGTGGGACAAGGACCGTTTGAGCATGGATGTCAGAGATAAAAAGAGGTAACAAAGCATGACTTACGATATCACATATCACATTCTCTTGTGAAAACCTCAAGGTTTTTCTTGCAATCTGCACATCATTCCAATATGATGAATATTACCACATCTGTGTGCATGTGATCCTTGTCAATGCAATAGACCATTCGGAGGGCGAAGTAATGTCACTAGCTGCCAAGACTAACATGTACGATATCCCCTTATTTGGAAATTTTTCTATCTTTAGTTGCATTGGTGTTTGGATCTCTAACATTATCTTTTTTGTTCAATATGAATGAGAGGGGTTTTGTTGCCTACTCTTATGTTGACAAGGTTTGTTTGGTTTGGGCCATGTGTAATGCAAGCTTGGAGATGCTCCTTAAGCACATTAAGGAAGTGGTTCCATGTTGGATTTTAAAGATAAATAATGAAAAATGAGAGGGCCACAGGATGGTCTGGTAGTATAAGCACATTAAGGAAGTGGTTCCATGTTGGATTTTAAAGACAATGGACAATGAGAGGGACAGAGGATGGCCTGGCATAAGGTCATGACCCTTATTTGATCCCAAATCTTATATCCTATAATTATCATGAAATAGCGATCTTCTCAATATGAAATGCCATTGTTTGTTGGTAATAAAATCCTCATTTGCCTTTTATTGTTCTATGCTCACAAAATATAGCATGAGTACATGAAGTCATGTAAAAAGTGTTGGAACAAAAGGAAGCCATGATGCCATACAAGTTTGCAGAGGAGTTTGAGAATCCTTCTGTGCCGGCACATAAAAGAATGTAAGGAGATAGTACATGTGGTTGCCATAGTTGATCCATCACTTGGTAATGAATGGTGGAGGTAATGAAGTAAACTTTTAAAGCAAGATAAAATAGTACATGGTGTAGTTGTTTATTTTAGAATTGTTTACAAGTATAATATGGGATGAGAGGCCCAAAATGGCTAAACAATGAGAACCTATATAATTTATCTTGTGCAACCTTACCTAATGGATACAAGTGTGAGATTTTGGATGCCTTGAATAGCCCACAATGAGGATGCCATCATAACGCTTGGCATCCCAAGAGAGGTGAGTGAAATTCAAATGCTAAGTATAGTGTCCTTTCATTGATTTCTTGAGATAGAGGGTGATATAAACTGATTTCTTTCCACCTCTATCTTGAAAATTATAACGGATCATGGGGAATTCTGTATTTGGCTAGAGGTGCACTTATTATGGAATCACATAGTGCTGCTAGGCAAGAAACTTCTTGCCTCACTAGTGAGACCAATAAAAAAGTGATGTTTTTAAACATGTATGAGAAAGACATGCTATAGATGTGAAGCGTGCATACTCCTCAAAGCTATTCAATGAGTACATCTCTAGCATGAGAGGAAGGGCGAATATGCAAACACGCTAAAGAAAGTAAAGCAAGCTACCGTGCACATGGTGTACATGTGATTTATGCTAGAAAATGTTTATATTTTTTTCTTGTGTGGTATTTGGAGAATGAGTACCCAATCAAGGAAAGGAAGCAATATATAGTTCGTGATGGAACTAGAGAACCAACAAAAGTCAAAGGGAGGTAAAAACGCTCCTACTGTATGATGGGCATTCTTTATAAACTTGTGTGATGTCAACTACTATGTGGCAAGCACGATCTTGACAAGGACTAAAGCCCTTGGTTTCACAAGGACTAAAGCCCTTGGTTTCACAAGGACTAAAGCCCTTGGTTTCACACTTGGGGGGTGCACTATATGGAAGCCCCTCCTACGACGTGCGTTCAAGGGGTATTTAAAAAACCCCTTATCTGTGAATTCTGAGCTAATAAAACTATCCCTTTTTCTTTATAGACTTACGGGTTTTTTTCGAAAGTATAATTAAAATACCCCTCTTGTAAATGTATTTCTGTAAATTTACCCAATATTTTGGATTAAAAAAACCCCACCTGATGATCGCACGTGGTAGACTTACATTTTTTGAGGTGCACCCCCCGAGGTTTCACAAGGGCATTATACGGAGGAGGAGTTTGAGGGAACGACTCACAAGTGGAGGAAAGTGGCTCCTCTGACACCCAAGATGTGAGTGAGGGTTGTCCTAATCTCACACAAAGGCAACTTATAGTTGGTCAATAAGTCCACCAACATAGATTTGTGTTAAAAGGTGCAAGATTCACATCATTTCTAAGGTTTCCAAAGCCTTGAAAATGTGCCACCTATTTCGTAGAAAATGATTCCTACATCAAAGGAGGAATTACAGGTTGCCATCATCTCAAGAGATAATTTTGCATGACCTAACCACTGCTATTTAGCACAGAAAGCTATAGAATTCTGGTCACACCTACCTGATTACATTGACGGAGATGAAGCCTTGATCACAATGTGTCTACTACTATCGGGCGATGATAAACTATTTATGGTGGATCATTATAAAAGTATGTCTTGGATGCAACTACTCCAAGTGAACTGAAGTGAACAAGACAGTGAAGCAGAAGCCACCTGCTGAGTATAGCTTGAGCCTAACACTCACAACATTGTATGAATTGTCAGATCTAAGTTGTTTGAGCTCATTGGTACTAGGATTAGGGTATTTGGGATTATCCCATCCATAGATTAGAGTTAGAATTTATCACTCTTGTATATCATCTATTTCAAAAATATAAACAGTGCTAATTTAGTTTTTACTTGTCCATTCAATCACATGTGATGGGTTTTGTGTCCCATTTTCTTTTGTACTTAGTAGCCCCTCAGATCAAGCACACTAGCATCTACATCAGCTTCAATCACATGCTACCTCAAATCTGTACCATCTTAAATCTACAGTCGTTCTACTCTGCGTCGGCACTGCACAAATTGCTAAGTCAATCTTATGTATTTTGGCATTCAGCATTCTACACTTGGGTTATAGATTCAGCATCCGCCACTTCCACTTGTAGACTTAGATCTATAGAGTCTACATCAGCTTCCGACCTGCTGATGTTGCATCATCTTCTGACTTGTTGCTGTCGCATCATCTTTTGATCTACTGATGCCGCATCATCTTTTGATCTGCTCTACTGATGCCATGTCATCTTTTGATGTGCTAAAGCCAAGTCATCATTCAACCTCAGAAAGCCACGTCATCTTTCAACCTATGAAAGTCACATCATCTTTCGACATGTGGAAGCCATGTCATCTTCCCAACTTACTGAAGCCACATCATTCGCCGACCTACTGATTCTATATCATCTTTTGACCATTGAAGCTAGCTATCTAAACAAGCTACAACTACGATCAAAGCAAGCTCTATCGGAGCCAGCTGCCTGAATCAGCTTACCACCAGAATCGGCTACAGAATTAGATGCCTACATTAACTATCAAAGTCAACCATCTAAGGCACACTGCTATAAGTCATCGACTTGCTAACAAATAGTCGTCTATGTCCAGTTGACATCCAGCGGCTTGCTACTCTACTAAACAATCACCACCTATTGTCGCACAACTTTCTACATTCCCGAGTCAACATTCACCATTTACCTAGGGTTATTCATTTGGCCAAGTTTACTAAAGTCAAAATCAGCTTTCGAAGTGAGAGTTGACTCCAACTGTCGAAATCTAAAGGTGGAATCAACTATCTATTCTACTAACTCAATGGCACCCAACCTAAGTAGCGTACACTTGGAGGAAGCTGAAAAACTCCATAGTACAAACTATGTAATAGGGGAGCTGAAGATAAAGTCCCTATTATTCTTCCAACATTGTTGGGAGATGGTGTCTATGGAGAGACCAAGTGATCTATCTGCTAAAACTCTAGAAAAATGGGACAATAAGGCCATGTTTGTTGTCCACATGATAAAGCTGAGTGTGAAGGATGACATCCTCAACCATTTGAGGGAGTTGCTGACTCCCAAAGAAGCTTGGGACAATCTGAAGAAGTGTATGAATCTAAGGGCACTTCATGATAGATTTCTTTGAGAGATGAGCTCACAAAAATAAGACAAGGAAGCCCAATGAGAATGCTACAGACTTCATCAAGCGAGTGAAGGATCTACATTAGCAACTAATCAATGTGGGAGACAAGATGTCCAACAACAAGCTTGCTACAATCATCATCCACGGGTTGAAGACAAGCTATGAAGGTCTTGTTCAAGGTCACATCATTCTGAGGGAAAAACCCTCACTTTACGAAATGGATCAGATCCTTAGGGATGAGGATCAAAGACAAGCATCCATGAAGAACATCGATGGTAGCGAGCAGCACTTCAGCAAGTAATAATGACAAAGCCCTCTTCACAACAAGAGGCAGAGGAAGATCAAATAATCAAAGAGGAAGAGGAAGACATAACAACTATAGGCCCAACAACAACAATGATTAAGGTACTCTTCATAAAGGTACTTATTCTTCTAATCGTAGAGGTGGCTTTTCCTCTAGAGGTAGAGGAAGAGGTAGAACATCCAATAACTCCATTCAATGTTATTATTGTCAAAAATATTAACATTTTGAGAAAGATTGTAGGAAAAAGCAAGATAATTTGAAAGGGAAATCAGTCAGCTATGCTAAAGATGGAAGCTCTCAAAGCTTCGCAACCACCCACACTCCTTCACTGTAGTGGCAATACATACTATGTTTTCTTCATAGATGATTACTCCAAATGCACTTGGGTTTTCTTCATGAAATCTAAAGCTGAAGTATTTGGCATTGTCAAAGAGTTTCATGTTATGGTCCAGAACATGACAGGCAGAAGAATCAAAGTCCTCAGGTCAGAAAATGGATGAGAATACCTCTCAAAAGACTTCAGCAAATACCTTCTTGAGCATGGCATAAGAAGGCAACTGACCTATAGATATACATCTCAACAAAATGGAGTTGCTGAGAGGAAGAATAGAGTCCTATTTGAGTCAGCCAAGTGTATACTAAAGGAGAAGAACCTCTCCAATACCTACTGGGGCTGAAGCTATTAGCACAGCATACTACCTAATGAATAGATTCCCAATTGAAGCACTCTAGGGCATCACCCCATATGAACCTTTTCATGGATTCAAGCCTCAGGTACATCATCTCAGAATATTTAGCTATTTAACTTTTTCTCATATTCTAGATACAAACAGGAAGAAGCTTGATGGATAAGTCAAGAAAGTGTGTGTTTGTTGGATATACTAGTGAGCATAATTATGGCAAATGGATGTACAGAATATAAGAGCATTTTTCAAAGCCCATTTATAAGGTAATTTGATATTGTTACCTGGAAAATAAGGAGAACTTATCTTAGATGTATTTTTTAAAAGATTTAAGAATGCAAGAGAAAGGTTGTTGAGGCCTTAGAGAGAATATTATAGCATTTTGCAAAACCCATTCATAAGTTTATTCGACATTGTTACCTGGTAAATAAGGAGAGATTATCTTAGATGCATTTTTTAAAAGATTTAAGAGTGTAAGAGAAAGGCTTTAAAGAAAGAAAAAGTATCCCAAAGGTCTACCTTGAGAGCATCAAGTTTTTTTGTAAAAGTTAGGAGCTTATTTATAAAAATATACTAAGGATCCTTGAGATAACACTTTATTATAATGATAAAAAAATAGCCAAAAAGATTAAGAATCAAGACAAAAAAAAATTTGATTGAAAAACAAGATATACTAAGGATCCTCAAAATAAGACCTTAGTATAATGATCAGAAAAATAGGTAAAACTATAGAGCTACGGGTGGTTGTACACTAAGGGTCTTCCTTTTGGGATCATGTCGTGTAGATGAGACACTGTTAATTGAGTTATGCTTCCAATCTTATCATCCCAAGTGTTAGTCACTAGAGGCTTGGGAGGTAATTCAATCAAGTTACCACCCCTACCACCTAGGATACTATCGATATGATCATGTAGCTCAATCAAGTTGCATGGTGGACATCCACAAAGACACCATGTAATGCAATCGAGTTACATGGTGGACATCCACATATGTTTTATCAAAGTAGGAGGTGGACATCCAAGTAACTGGAATGAGTTACATACAACATATGGCCAGATACTGACTATAGCAACAACGAGGATATCACACTTAGTAATTTTTAGGATCTATAGCAGCAAATTCGATACTAGCCTCGGTATCAGCCTCAGTGACGTATAGTCGGTAACAACGTTGGTAATAGGGTCAGTAGTATCATCGGTATAACAGAGTTGGTAATAGCGTCGATATTCAAGTCAGTATTCAAACTGCATTTTTGACTTTAATACCAACTTTTTTATGGACTCTAATACCGACTTGAATATCGACTTTTATACCGAGTCTGCTATCAACTCAAACACCGACTTTGATACCGACGATATTACCGACTCTAACACCGACTCTAATATCGACTATTATACCAAGTCTATTATTGACGATGATATCGAGCTAAATACTGACTTTGTTAACTGGAAATGTTTTGGGCAGTGAGGGTGCCCAGACTGTCCTAGAATGGCTGCAACCATCGAAGGATATGTAAATATTTGGAGCATATTAAAAATATAATTATTGGAGACAAACACAAAAGCATTGTATTGATCATCAATATTTACATTGAGTTTGGGATACCAAAAAGAAAGGGTTTAACCCCTTAGGCATACAAAATAGTGATAGAACATATGACCTGGATGACACTAATCTTCCTCATCACACTAGTAACTTTATCTTGCTGATCTCCCATATCTTGCCCTTGCTCCCCTGCATCTTCTTCTTGGTTGTCTTCATCAAAAGAGATTTTAGTAGCTTCCAAAGGCCTAGGAATATCCTCCTACAAAATAAAATCAAGCTAAGAATTGAGAGGAAGAACAAGAGACTACATTGACGATATCGTAAAGAGAAAGAGATAGAGAAAGAGACTGCGTACCTCCTCATTCATGATTCAGGAGCTTGGTGATGAGGCACTTTATGCATTTCTTCCTACCATATCCTCTCTCATGAGGAGTGGCCTCATGCCCAATATACTCAAACTACAAGATACACAAAGAAAGATATTAATACATATTATTATGCCATGTAAAAAAAACTTAGCATACAAGTTGAAAATACTTAAGAAATCTTTGTTAAAGCTTGCCCAACCGCCACTGCCAAGGTGAGAAGAGGGGCCCGCCTGTAAAGCGCACTTTCATTGCATCAAGTTGTTGCTTCCATTTTTAAAGCTCGTGTCTAAACTCCTTCTGGATAATATTCCACTCTTCTTTGTCTAACCAATCCAGCTTTCCTTTTCCCTCCCTATAAGCATCATGATCCTTGGATCGATGATGGCTCATGAAATCCCTCATTCTTTTGTTCATGTAGGATGTGGAGAAACAGTCATCCACGGAGGGTACATGAAACTCCCGGTGAAGCGTGGAGATCACATAATCCTTTCTCCCCTTATCTTGCTTTCTCCAAGGAGAATGACATTATGGATGGCGAAAGGCCAAGGCTGTCAAATCATGCATCTGGCATAAAACCTTCTTCCTGTTCTCAATTTGGATGATGGCCCCCTCATCATCCACAACATATGAGTAGCCTTGTGGGAGCTTTGTATGCAAGGTCTGAGAAGGGGTGCAAGTGGGTGTAACCTCAATAGATGGGGCGACTGTAGATGGGCCTATAGTACCGCGATGCGAATGTGTAGCTTGGGGTGTATTTTGTATGGATGTGGAGACATAGGATCCCCGAGACCGAGAAGGTCACCGTGCGGGTGGGGGGGGGATTGATGGCATTGGTGTTACCACAACATCCCCGTGAGACCTATGCTCTCGATCTCTCCAGAAGAGACGGACGCTGAAGACCTAGAGGCCAAAGTTCATGAAGTGGATGTGGAAAGAGAGACTCCGAGCTTAGAAGCTGCTCTATGCTGTTGCTCGAGAGTCGTGCAGGCCATAAATGCCCGATACTTCTCGTCAGTGAGAGGGATAGCCATATGATGTAGTTAAAACTACACGTGATTAGTAGGCATCATGCTTGTGGCTTAGACACGTGATCAGGCTTTATGCATGTACGCATGCATGCATATGGGCATACTAGAGTCTAAGAATGGATGAGAAGATATCTTTGGCTCTATGTATGCATAGAGCCATGGGCATTTGTGCCTCCATTCTTAGGCTCTCTGGATGCATAGAGAAATCATGCATGCATATGGCTCTATGCATCCATAGAGAAATCATGCATGCATATGCCTCTATCCATGCATAGATCCATGGGCATCCACACCTTCATTCTTAGGCTTTATGGGCATGCATAGAGCCATAGACATGGATGCATCTTAGGCTCTATACATGCATAGAACCATGGGCATGCATGGATGTCTATGGGCATAGAGTCTAAGAAATGATGAGAAGATATCCATGGCTCTAAGCATGCATAGTGAGAAGGTGAAGATAGAAATAACTACACTTGCAAATGGAGAAGATGGTTTCATTATTGATGTAGATGCTCATTCAATGTTGAATGCTGTGGTGTAGAAGTGTGGATTTGGAACTCCAGACTTTCAAGGGTTCATGGCCAATGACGCTGCTAGTGCTAATCGTGTATAATGGTGGTGCTAAAAATATCATGCAGGGCAAGGAGAGATCTTGTGTTTTCCACTAATAACATAGCATGATCAATCACACAAAAATGTACATGTGCACCTCTTAGGAGGACCACAAGATTTTGTTCTTCAGAAAATAGAAAGAAGCCCCCATGGATGTGGCCACCAAGCAGTGCAAGCAAGAATTGAGAAACTTTTGGAGAAATAATCATGCAGTGAAGGGAGAGATTCCTTACTTGGAAACTTAGCTAGCATGCTAGTTTGCTAGGGCCGTCCATTGGGGTCATGGTTTCTTACACAAAATGAGGACAACTTCTTTGTTCCCGACAATAAATTTGGCTGAGGTAAAGCACTCTAGCATGAGAGCAAGTGCAGGATTCAAAAAGCACATTTCTTTGTATGAAGCTGCTAGTGCAGAATTGTCCTCGACAGTTTTGCAAAGCTCAAACTACAATACATTTCTTTGTATGAAGCTGCTAGTGCAAAATTGTCCTCGACAGTTTTGCAAAGC
Organism: Cibotium barometz; assembly: GCF_041138505.1. Classification (NCBI taxonomy): domain Eukaryota; kingdom Viridiplantae; phylum Streptophyta; class Polypodiopsida; order Cyatheales; family Cibotiaceae; genus Cibotium; species Cibotium barometz. The sequence goes on along the minus strand of NC_141081.1, from coordinate 26,539,275 downwards.
TCAAACTACAATGCACTTGGGAACTGGTCCGCAACTTAAGGGCATACGAGATAGGTTCATTAGTGGCGAGGTTGCACAACCTTCAGTAAAAAGCTTGCCGATTTGGCTAATTCAACAATGCAAGAGGTGGGCATAAAATTTCTTGAGATGTAGCGTGTTCATAGGGGGAACAATGTAGTGTGTGACGTAAGCACCCAATGTTAAATACTTCTAGTGTTGTTCTTGAGAATGATACTCATAGGTCGGAGTACATGACTGTAACAGTGCCTCAGCAACAAGTGGCTCTACGTGTGCCACAAAGCAATTTAGTATGAATTTTGTGAAGGCACATGTCAACAAGGCCATGTGGGATATTTGAAGAACATAATTGCACAACATGGTCACATGATTTGGATTATTACGAGAGATCAAGATGAGGAGCTGTGTGAAATCGATCAACCCTTTTGGAAAGCCTACAGAAGGGGTGTTCCTACACCTAGTTTTTAGGGTCGCTTGTTACCTCGATGGTACTATGGAGAGTTTTATATGGTTTTGCAACTCCCCCAACACACACTCATGGGCTGTGGATACATCCAAGGTCTTGGGGCCATTGGGTATTGCTCTCCATGTGTGTGGCCAGTTTCCACTCGGCCAAGTCTCACCATGGCCATTGTTGAGATTGAAGATCTTCGTGCAAGTGGCTTTGTTTTGGATGGAGGACTATCAACCTCCAATCACCAGAGAGATCACCACACCACTCCAAGCAGTTAGCGGTGTACATCCTAAATATAGAGACGACAAGGTAGTTTGATGGAGGAAGAAGTTGACTAAAGAGTTCAATGGAAAAATAAAAAAGGAAAAAAATCTCTCAACTTAAGAGGTTTGGGAAGAAATCTTCTTGTGCAATGAATTACACATATTTTATGTCAGTATGGAGGGACCATGCACCAAGGGTTTGAACTATTCGATCACGATTTTGGAGCTCCCTTTTTGAAGTTTGCAAAGAAAGGTTCAGAAAGGGACAAAATAATGGACGAACAATGTTTGGTGCATATACTTAATCAAGAAGGTGAAAAATATATAGTTTTGATGCAAATTTATGCAAACAATGTTGTGTAGAATTCATTTCAAAGACATGTTGATGCAAGTGTGTAGTATTGATAGATTTATGCAAACAATGTTGTGTAGAATGCATTTCAAAGACATGTTGATGCAAGTGTGTAGTATTGATAGATTTATGCAAACAATGTTGTGTAGAATGCATTTCAAAGACATGTTGATGCAAGTGTGTAGTATTGATAGATTTTAGCACGACAATAATTAACACCTTGTTGGGAGTTGAGCCTAACCCTTCTGGTGCAAGCACTAATACAAGAGTTAGTAATAGTTTGGATGGTTATTTAAATCATGAGACTGTTGCTAATCTTATCAAGATTTACTCTAATCATCATCAAAAAAAGGTGAAAATAGATAATTACAATCAGTTATTGCACTATAAAGAGGACCTTTTCAAACCCTAGGATACCATAGAAAGCCAAGGCTAGTATTTGAGATTTTGAGCAAGAACCAATGCAAAAGCTAGTGCTCAAGGTCATGACCAACATACAAAAGTTAGTAATAGCTTGGTGGAAAGAAAAAGCCAAAATAAGTTCAATAAATAGAAATTTACAGCTCAATATGTAACCTGTTGTCTAAGACCTTTGTAAATATCTTATACATGGCCCCCATCAATATGTTGGTCTCTATTGACATAGATTAACTAGGGATGGAACTTTAGGCAATAAATGTACAAGCCCAATCTTCCAATTCGTAGGCATGATACATGTATTCCACACCTCCTGAAAAATAGAAGCGAGAGGGATCTTCAACTCATCAACATACTTCATGAAAAGTTCATTGGGGAGCCCATCCCATCCTCAACTTTTCCCTTTAGACAAATGCTTCAATACATCTTCCATCTCATCCGCAAAAATATCTCTTTCCAATTCATTTGCAGAAATGTCTGATACTTGGTGATGAACCAAGTGAACAAAGACTCTCTAGCTATAATGACATCAGGAGATAAGACCTCATGCGGACCTAACAAATGGTGATAAAAGTCCATACACACATCTAGAAAACATGTAGGATCAGTAATTAACACTCCTTGCCCATCTTGCATCCTGCGGGTGTAGCCATGACCACATATCTTGTTCCAAAACTTGATTGGCAAACACATTCCAGCTGAGCCTCTCTGGCCCATCCATAATAGAGTGAGGTGTAGAAGCATGCTCCGACAATTCACATACATAAAATCGCCCAACACAAAGCCAGGATTAGCGTTGCACACACAGTAAATCGTCCCATAATTGACCACGATCTGCAACACCATTAGGTGCATACAGCCCCACAAGCCATAATGTTTCATATATAAACTCCACTTCCACAATAATGAACCACCCCCGGACATCCTGCATAACCAATGATGGCTTAAACTGAGATTTCACTGCAATTATGACCCTTGATTGTGTAGTGGGGTGAAATCCCTTGTAATCATACATTTGTCTAGCCATGGAATGTTGTTTAATGCTCCACAACACAAAACATATCCCATTGACCTTGAAACACAATATGCCACGTGATAATTCTTGGATGGTAAACACACACCTTTTACATTCCAAAGAGAAATCTTCACAATCCATCAAAACAAAAAGCCAATCAATGAGAGGTACCACCATCGCCCTCTATTTATTTAAAATATTGCATAGGATCCTCAATGCCTTCTCTCTCCATTTGTTCACATACTCTTCACAGCAAAACATCCATCTGTTCATTCTCACCTAAAGTATGGGCATTATCAGGTGATGTATCCTGTCTCCACTTGACATTCGAATACTTCTTGTCCCAAGTTGAGACCATAAACCCTTTTTTATCATATAGAAGAGGAAAATTTACTAGATTTTCTTTCGTAACTCGAGGTCTCAGATTATACCGAGGGTGTGATACCATGCCTTGGTTATCTTTCTCTCGAGTCCATCTTGTAGCACCCGGACGAAATGATGAAGAGGCACCATGACTAGCACCCATATTTTGATTACCACTAGAAGTAGCTGTCTGGCGAGCGTCTCTCTTCGCCACTGCAAGCCAAGGTCTTTCTTATCTGCCAAAACTTGTTTACCTTGATCTGCCAAAACTTGTTTACCTTTATCTGCCACTTTCTCACTTTGCTTTGCTTCTTGTTTGCCCTCTCTATATTCAAAATAGATGGCAAAATAGGAGCTAATATATCCTTATGAGTCGAACCCTAGGACACATTGTATTGTGGCTGAGCATTCACCTCCTTTGGACACTCTGAAATTAAGTGACCCATCTCCCCACAATGGAAGCAATGGCGTGCAAATAATCCCCACTTTAATTCAAACTACAAAGGGTCAAGTCCATCCACGTAAAACCTCAATTGTCAAGGTCGGCGGGCCTTTCCAGTATCCCACAATATGCAAATCTTGTTTTTATTCTTGGACAACATTCTGGGCTCCACCAAGACCTCCCCAATAGTACGTATGGCCAACGGTAACAATTCCTACATAGTTGATGGAAAGTCTACAACCTCAACCCAAATAGGGCATGCCTAGTGCAACATCTATATATATAGATATCTGTGTGTGTGTGTGTGTGTGTGTGTGTGTGTGTGTGTGTGTGGGTGGGTGGATAGGAGGATTTTAGGAGTGAGTAGACAAAAGAACATCTTGCTCTAGTGATATTCGAGTCTCTATCAGTGCATCCTCTATGCTCACCATATATGATACCCCTTTTCATAATTACGTTGTGAGGCTCTTGAATTGATAAATAAAATGGTGGGGCATGCCATGCATGTTTCTTATGGCATCATCTAAGCACAAAGCGTGATGTCCATTATCCCTAATGTATCGCTTTAGCTAAAGATGGGGGAATCTTTTTTGGTAAGGAGCAATTTCTAATAAGCATTTTTTATTTTCATAATGGCGAGCGATTTCTATCTCTGTTATCTCATGCTATTTTTCTATACCAAAACACATGGACAAGAAAGCCCAAATTCAAGCTCCCTAACCCACCCTTTATTTTTACACACGTAGACCACAAAGAAAGAATAAAGCTATGCCCCTCCATATACAAGCAATGGAAGTATTCTCTCTCTCTCTCTCTCTCTCTCTCTCTCTCTCTCTCTCTCTCTCTCTCTCTCTTTCTCTCTCTCTCTCTCTCTCTACACTTGGTAGGAGGACTTCCAAAGTGAGTAACAAAAGGACCTCTTGCTCTAGTGACATTTGATTTTTTGTCAGTGAATCCTAGCCTCATGTTGAAAGATGTCCTCAATCCTTGCATCTTTTCCCTCCACATCCAAATCTTCTTGTTGTGATGCTTATTCAAATTCACTTATGCTCACCATATATGATGTGTCTTCATAATTATCTCATGAGGCTCTTGAATTAGCAAACTAAATGGTGGGGCATGCCATGCAATGCCCTTTTGTGGCATCATCTAGGCATGAGCTTCATGTCCATTATCCCTTATGTGTCACTTTAGTTGAGGATGGGGGAATGTTTTTGGTGAGGATAAGGCTTCTTATTTTCAACCCTTCCCATGACCCTCAAGTAAACAAGTGCTTACAGGCTAGGTAAGGCTTCTTCTTTTCAACCCTTCCAATGAAATATGGGCAAGAGCATGAGTAGTGGTGTTATCATAAAACCTCGCGTTCCCTTTATTTAATCACCATCTCCATAGTTACCCTTGCACTTAACCTCTAAGGCTCTTTTGATCCTCTTTGATGCCTCATTTGAAATGCTTGTGTGCTGACCATCTCGTGACATTTTGTTGTTCACTGCGGTAGTCTCCTCTCCTTGCATGTCATCTTGATTTACTAACTTTGGACTTTACATTTCTTTCCATACACCTTGTCTGCAGGTTGAAACCTAGCTTGAAACAAAGCATTTACCTCATAATCTAGAAGATTGGCCCCTCAACAAGTGGCCACGGTTTGTGGTGGCACAGGAGATGGGTGGTCAATGCTGTTATTACTTGGGTGGCCTTTTGTGCGATGCGTTGAAAAGAACAAAGGTGCAAGCACTCCTTTTGCATAACAATCAATCATGCAACTGCACTTCCATGTGCCCCTAAGTACATCCATGCACTTAACTCTATAGTTTTGTGGAGTCCATTGAATCACCCAAATGTTTTTTGTATGGGTGAATCAGGAACTAACTCTCCTTGGGGATTCATGTCCCTTAGCATCGTCATTATCCAAGGGTTATCCAACTATATCTTCCTTGGTCGCCCTATGGCTTTTATGTCTCGCATATGTGCGTTATATTTTGGCACGTGGCTAGTGTTGTCTTCCACATCAATTACTCTCTTGCTAAGAAGAAGAAGGTCCGAACTACCATCTACCCATGCAGTCGTTCCATGGTGGTCCTAGATCTAATTCTGCCAAAGGGTGGGTCGCTTCTACCAACCACCTGAATTTGAAGGGCCCAAGCCATAAAAGGAGGCCTTGCATAAAGAACTTATACATTGCATATACCTTTCATGTTGTCTCGACAAAAGCTTTACATGGTTTCACCCGCCTCTGCTGACGTAAGGTAATGTGCTTTTTCACCACCACCACCCAAGCTTGCAATGCAATCGTTTTATAAATGCCTACAAATGAGCCTGTATTTGGACTCAATCTACAACAAAAGAGATCTTTGATCTGCTTGTTTCAAAGAGTGTTTTTGATGTAGGTCCTACATTACTACATGATAAAGGGCAAGTACTCATGATGGATAGTGTGTATACCATCCATCTCATAACAGTATCAAATGACAAAGTTTTTCACCTTGACCACATGGTGTAGGTTATGTGTGGAACACCAGTGGGCTTCACATGGGGGATTCATGTAAGGAATAATGTAATGTTTTCTATGAAGAAAAAAATTATTTGAGAAACTAATCAATCTTAAGCTAATATTAAAGTTTTTTTCTATGTAACAGACATGTTCTTTGATTATCACGGTGTTTGTAAAGAAGGATCTACCTATGAGAGCATTGTTCCAACACAATGGAGCTTGAGAGAACTAGGAGCTCCATGGCGGGGTAACTAGGAGCTCCATGGCAGGGTAAGTGTGAATAGCATGCACACCTTGTTAAGTCTTAACAAAGTTTCGAAAAAAAAGTAGAACCAATAGCATTTGCCTAATTCCATAACAAAGTTTTGAACATGATGAGTGTCTCTAAATTATGTACATGCAAAAAAGTGGTGACATGGCATGCACATCTCATTCCCAACTTATCCAAGTCCAAGCATGGAATTTGGTTAGTTAGAGAGGGATTGAAACATAAAATAACAATATATGATGCTTGTGTGTTAGACATCGCAAATGCCCTTTTACAAAGTGAAAAACAAAGTTCATACAACATGGGAAAACACATTGGGGCAAACTCCAGGTTGGATAAACTCATAAAAAGGGCAAATGTGCATTCTCTATCTCCTCCTAGGCTAGTGAAGAGAAACTCATAAAACAGGCAAATTTGCATTCCCCATCTCTTGCACAGGTTACTAGGCTAGTGAAACATAGCTCTGTAGTAGGTACACCTATGTACAAGGTCCCCACCCCTTTAACAGGTGATTGAGATTCTGCAAGGCAAAAAATACGAGAAACAATAGTGATTGACGTGGAAAACAACACTAGCCATGTGCCAAAATATAACACGCATATGTGAGACATAAAAGCCATAGGGCAACCAAGGAAGATATAGTTGGATAAAACGATGCTAAGGGACATGAATCCCCAAGGAGAGGTAGTTGTTGATTCACCCATACAAAAAACATTTGGGTGATTCCATGGACTCCACAAAACTATAGAGTTAAGTGCATGGATGTACTTAGGGGCACATGGAAGTGACATTGCATGATTGTTGTTATGCAAAAGGAGTGCTTGCACCTTTGTTCTTCTCATCACACCACACAAAAGGCCACCCAAGTAATAAAAGCATTGACCACCCATCTCCCATGCCACCACAATGTTCCTATACTGTGGCCACTTGTTGAGGGGCAATCTTCTAGATTATGAGGTAAATGCTTTGTTTCAAGCTGGGTTTCAACCTGGAGACAAGGTGTATGGAAAGAAATGTAAAGTCCAAAGTTAGTAGATCAAGATGACATGCAAGGAGAGGAGACTACTGCAATGAACGACAAAATGTCACGAGATGGTCAGCACGCAAGCATTTCAAATGAGGCATCAAAGAGGATCAAAAGAGCCTTATAGGTTAAGTGCAAGTGTAACTACGAATATGCCCATGTGTAGGCAGCCGACTAGAGATAAAATCCTCCACGATTGGGGAAAATACCCAAGACTCCATAAAATGGGGAATAATATAGGAAAATATATGTGAGAAGTGACCAGTCTCTCTAACTAACATGGTCAGCCCTAGAGGCTATAATAGGACACCAAATAGGAAGCCAACAAAAGAAGCCACCTCACTCTTGGAGATGATCTTCTCTAGGCCTCAAAGATAGGTTAAGTCACCATCAAGGGGGGGAAATGCCAAAGTAGCACATGGGACAAAGTTGCTCATAGCACATAGGGGAATGTAGAAAGTAAAAAGTCAAACAACATTTCGTAACCGGCATCCAACCACCTTGAGTAGCCCAAAGATTTGGGGGGTGTTGAGAAAAATGGTACCATGGAGCACAAGGAAAGTATAGAGTGAGTGTGAGAAGGAACATCACCTTGTGAGAATTATCCCACATACAAGAGAAAAGCTAAGTTTTACTCTTCTAATAAAAAAGGAGGACATTTAAAGCAATGGAATACAAGTACAACGTCTCAAGTATTTTTATGAGTACAAGTTTCCATCTTGTAACCTAACGGAACTTGAGTCTAATATTTAATTAGCACACTCACAACAGTCTCCTTCATTTTTATCCACCTTAGATTAGCAATTTCATTAGAGGAGATTAGTGTGTGATTAGGATGTGTAGGTAGGAATAGATGTTTTGCTAGAAGGAGAGCTTGATTCATAATTTTATCAAAAGCCACAGTCATTCCCTTATAAAATGAAAAGACATGGCTGTTCCCTTGTCAAATGCTAAGACATGTCCGCTCCCTCGTAAAATGCTAAGACATGGCTGTTCACTCGTCATCGAGAGAGAGAGAGTATGTATTTTTAAATTTTAAAAGTTTGTGAATAGTGTGTGTGTGTGTGTGTGTGTGTGTGTGTGTTTGAGGGTTTAGGAAATTGTGTGTGTGTGTGTGTCTCTGAGAGAGAGAGAGAGAGAGAGAGAGAGAGAGAGAGAGAGAGCGAGACTCATGTATTTTGAAAGTTTTATTAATTTTAAAAGTTTGTGAATAGTGTGTGTGTGTGTGTGTGTGAGAGAGAGAGAGAGAGAGAGTATGTATTTTGAAAGTTTTATTAATTTTAGAAGTTTGTGAATAGTGTGTCTGTGTTTGAGGGTTTAGGAAATTGTTTGTGTGTGTGTGTGTGTGTGTGTGTATCTGTGAGTGTTGTTGAGATGTCAAGCTCAATATCAGCTGACACTCACAAGGCGCCTGCATGACCATTCCACATTTATATCACCGCTAGTGGGTTTGATAGCTGGCATAGACATATCTTCGCCAGAGATTCTACAATTAGACTACACCGACTAGTCCACATCTACTCACGCCTCTCAGTGTGTTCACATTATGGACCACATGTACATACTCTATTATGTGTGTTAGTCACTTTATCTTCTTTGTAGACCTCTTTTGTTGTGTGAAGAAGAAGAAGAGTTTTAAGCCTCTCACCTTGTGTGTTCTCTTCTACGGTTTGTGTGAGTGTGTGTGTGCTTGCAAGAGCTCAAGCTCTAGGAGATAGAGAATGCACATTTGCCCTTTTTATGAGTTTATCCAACTTGGAGTTTGTCCCAAAGTGTTTTCCCATGTTGTATGGACTTTGTTTTTCACTTTGTAAATGGGCATTTGCCATGTCTGACACACAAGCATCATATATGGTTATTTTATGTTTCAATCCCTCTTCAACTAACCAACTTCCATGCTTGGACTTTGATAAGCTAGGAATGAGATGTGCATGCCATGTCACCACTTTTTTCCATGCACATAATTTAGAGACACTCATCATGTTCAAAACTTTGTTATGGAATTATGCAAATGCTATTGGTTCTACTTTTTTTTCCATAAGACTTAACGAGGTGTGCATGCCATGTCACCACTTTTTTCCACCTGCATAATTCAGAGACACTCATCATGTTTAAAACTTTGTTATGGAATTATGCAAATGATATTAGTTCCAAGACTTAATGAAATCATCACATTACCCCATTGGACAATGTGTACTTTCGACCAACTTAAGCCACCAATCCATTGCCGGAATGCTTGAATCTCTTATATTGCCACTACGCCATCATTGCCTGATAGCTTGTGCCTTGATCTGATGCCACTTTTTTGGTTCATTTGAGATCTTCTAAGCTCTTCATCAACCTAGTGTTGGACCAAAAAGGTAGTTCACCTACAACGATATATTAAAAAGGGGGGTGTTTGAAAGTAATGCTCCACCCTTGCCATGATTATTTGAGGAATATTTGCATGGGTATCTTTTAGCTCTACATTGAAAGGGCCCCTTTATTAATAAGAGACTAAGGTTATGTAGAAGGGAAAGAGAAGGGTGTAAGTGTGAATGGACTTAAGGTCCACTTGCTCACCTATTTAAAGGTGGAGCTATGAGGCATTTTGTATTGAGCAAGGCCTAGTTGTATTCATAAACAACTTAATAAGCAAGATATTGTTCTTATATTTTGTGAGTCCCTCTCCTCCTCACACTTGATCTAGCATGAGTACCATATTTTCTCAACATGGTATCAGAGCTTAGGTTGAGTAGGTCACATTTGTGGTGTAGAATAGGTCAAAAACCTCATCTCTTCTTGTGTGAAGCTCAACCCCCAGCCATTGTTGGAGGACTTCCAGCAGCTTGTAGAGGGTATATCTCTCAGAAATTTCTTCATGGGAGATGTAGAGGAGGCCACGAATCTATTCGTACGGTTAATTGCTGCATTCATCGCTTCCACACGGCGGCATTACGTCTGTAGCAGCCCGGCGTTGATTTCCTGCAGCGCAGCAGTCCGTACATCCATGCTCAGCGTGTAGTCCATCATTGCCCATGGGACTTGAGGGCTTTTGAAGCCCACTTCATTCCCTACCTACAGCTCAAGTTTGAGCTTCAACAAGGCACTGACGCGCCGGCGCTGCAGAGACAAAAAACCCAGGTGCCCCTCTTCTTCTCCTTCAAGCTTTCCATTACAGCTTCAAGTGTGAATGTTTTCTTGCTCGAATCATCTCCTCCCTTGCTCTAATCACTCAAGTGGTGTAGTGAATGTTTGTTGCTGAGTTTTCTCTTGATTTTGAAGAGTTTTCATTCACATGAGGTATCTATAAGCCTCATGCTCAACAAGCTTCATCATCAACATCAACTTTCAAGCTTTTAAAGCTTTCAAAGTGTGCTTTTAAGCACTAGTTGTGTTGTTTAATACTAATTAATCTGTTCATCCAGCAAAGGAAAAGTGTTCTTAAACACTAATAGTATTTTTAAACACTAATGGTGAGTTAATCACCAAAATAAGTATCATTTGACACTAAAAATATGCTTTTTAGCACTAATTATGTTTTATACATACTAATGGTGATCTTAATCACCAACCAAAGTATTCTTTAACACTAATCAAGCCAATCCCCATCAAAATTAGTAATTAAGTATAAACCCTAAGTGCTAAACCATAAAAATTACTATTTTAATCTCCTATTTATGCAATATTCTCAACTTCATTAGGGTTGTTGCACTCTCATAAGCCTCTCTCTTTCTAATTAAGCCTAAATATCATAAATTTCTGGTTTTTCTTCTTCATAATCAGTCCCTTACTAATCTCTTTCAATACCCAATGTCAAAGGACACTCAAATCAAGAAGTTCTCGGGAGAGGGCTTCCACACTTGGCAAGTCCTTGTCAAGTATAAGATGATGTCCAAAGGCTTTTGGCCATTCATCTCTGGCACCAAGGTAATTGATCGAGCAAAGGCTGAAGATGTTGAAGATGATGAGAGAGCACAAGCCATCATCATGCTTCATCTTGATGAGGCACTCATCCACCATGTGGACCAGCTTTTGACTGCAAAGGAGAAATGGGATGAGCTTGATAAGCTCTATGGAGCTCGTGGTAAGAATTCCAAGATCTCACTCAAAATCGAATTTTTTAGCTTGGAACTCAAAGAGGGAGAAGGCATTGGAGCCTTCATCTCTCACTTGAAGGGCCTTATGGCTCAACTTGCATCAGGGATTGCAAGAATGGATGAAGATGATGCAGTGGCTGTTTTGCTCAAAGCAGTCAAGAAGGTGTACCCCACCTTGGTCACCACCCTGAAGAACATACCTAATCCCACCCTCAAAGGAGTCATTCAATCATGTCTTGATGAAGAAAAGAGGCCAAAGGGAGCAGCTGAATCTTCAATTGCAAGCACTTCATCGACTATTGAACAAGATTTGTCACATCAAGTGGTCAAAGTAAGATGTGCCCATTGCAAAAAGGTGGGTCATTTGGCAAATAATTGTTGGATCAAATATCCCAACAAAATGAAAAGTAATAAGTGTAAACAAACGGGACATATCACTTCTAAATGTCCTAACAAAGAGTCAGAGGCCAACTTTGTATCAGCCTCTACCTCTGCTGAGAAATTGTTTTAATTCTCAATGTAATCACACCTATATTCCAAACCTTATACGCCTAATGTTATAAAGGCATCCTATGTCCAATACCACCTATTCCATCCTTCCATAGTTGGTATTGAGGGAGGGGAATAAGAGATTAAGGTTATGTAGAAGGGGAAGAGAAGGGTGTGAGTGTGAATGGACTTAAGGTCGACTTGCTCACCTATTTAAAGGTGGAGCTATGAGGCATTTTATATTGAGCAAGGCCTAGTTGTATTCATAAACAAATTAATAAGCAAGATATTGTTCTTGTATTTTGTGAGTCCCTCTCCTCCACACACTTGATCTAGCATGAGCACCACGTTTTCTCAACATTTATGAGGTGTTCAAGTCAAGAGCTTCCCTTAGCCTTGTGCCAAATCATGTGTCATTGGGTCTTACCTTCGAGCTACCAATGTAACTCCCCGATGTGGGGACTAGCTCGTGCATCGCACCCTCTTTCTGTTGTCACACTAGAATGATCCTTTACAAGCCTAGATGGAGGCAAAAAACGAATGTCCTTCACAATGGTTCTCTCTCACAAAAGGTGGGTAACTAATCAAAGAGGGAAACCTGTAATCAAACCTATTCAAGCAACCATGCATCTAGCATGCAAGAATCTAATAGCATACATGCATGCAAGAAATAGTAGAGAAGAGAAAAGCTCACAAGTATTTCTATTGCAAGAAAATGATTGTGTATTGCATAGTGTTAAAATTGACAAGTGACTAGTTTTCAGGCTGGTCAAACTAAAAGATGGTCCACCAACTATTACTAGTCTTTAGCAAGTTTGTACACACAGTCCTTAGACTTTCCCCATTTGACATTAAGCTCATGGTAAGGCCACTTTATATGTTCCAATGTAGTCTTACAAAAGATAGGTACTCGTTGGAGTAGGCAAGATGGAAAGTGCCTTACGTGACTACTATAGCAAGTTTGTACAAAGTCCTTAGACTTACCCCCATTTGACATTAAGCTCATGGTAAGGCCACTTTATATGTTTCAATGTAGTCTTACAAAAGATAGGTACTCGTTGGAGTAGGCAAGATGGAAAGTGCCTTACGTGACTACTAGTTTTCACACGAGGCCAGCCAAACTTAAAAATGGTATTGTAACTATTAGTAGTCTTAAGCAAAAATGTACACAAAGTCCTTGGACTTTCCCCAATGACATTAAACTCATTGTAAGGCCGCTTTATATATTTAAATGCCATCCTACAAAAAATAGGTGCTTGTTCGAGTGGGTAAGATGAAAAAGCACATTACGTTATGTCAGGCGGGTGAAACCATGTTAAGCTTTTGACGAGACAACATGAAAGTTATATGCAATGTAGAAGTTCTTCATGCAAGGCCTCCTTTTGTGGCTTGGGCCCTTCAAATTCAAGTGGTTGGTAGAAGCGGCCCACCCTTTTGATTGGCAGAATTAGATCTAGGACCACCATGGAACGATTGTATGGGTAGATGGTAGTTCGAACTTTCTTCTTCTTTTAGCAAGACATGATGTTATGCCCAACCCTCATAGCTTGATGGTGAGAGATTGGGCATCCTCGTGTGCTGAATACGTCAGCCAAGGAGAGGTGTGGTTGTGTTAAATTGAAGTCGAGGTAGAGGTTACATGCATTGAAGCTCTTTAGAGATCACTAGTTATCCTAATGATGGGTCATACCATTGGCCAAGAGTGCCCCCACCATGGTCCCCCCATCCAAAGATATACCTAGAGGGTTGGCATTAACAAGGTTAGTTACAGATGTATGTGTCCATGTATAGTAGCTCTTTTGAATGCATCGACACCGAAATTGTGATTTATGGCTGGAAAGAGGGTTGGGACTTATTAAAAACAAGACTCAATGAAAAAGATTAAACAAGACAACCGAGTCGAAGGGAAGCATGCGAAGTGTTGGCATGGGGCATTGATGCAGCTTCTTGCACGAATGGGATCCGATGTTTGAGTGTCTAGATCAAGGTGTGGTTTGTTGAGACCATTGGGTGTGATCATCGGCGACAGCAGAAGGCATGGGCTCCTAAACCACATGGTTATACAGATTGCTCGGATCTAACTGCTAGTGGTGTGGCGAAATGATGTGTGTGAAGAGGCTTGAACTGGAAACTTATAAGGGTCTATTGGTAAATGGAAATCGATTTGGCACTTAGTGGAATTTGCTTTTAGACTTTTTGGGTATCTAGCATTTGGACTATCCGAGCGATGTATTTGCACCCACTTGTGGGGAGCACTCTACCCACTCAGTTGGTGGGGAGCCGAAATAATGAGAACATTACTTTTCGCCTCTCTCTCTCTCTCTCCCCCCTTGTGCTTGCACTGTTGATGCTAGCGGATGGTCATCCCCTAACGCGGCTCACTGGCTGCTCTGCTAGTCGAGAACTAGGGTCGAGGCAGGCGACGGCGTCTACAAGGTGGCGGCTTGGTGAGGCACATACTCATGCAGGCGGATCGGGGTGGTGTGCGGTGGTGGATTGGCATGGTGGGTGCTCGTGATGGTGGATCAGGGTGCTCGGTGAATCAAGGCGGGAGCTCGTGCATATGGACATGGGAGCAGCCGCGTCGGGCGAGGTCGTAGGCGGTGCATGGGTGCCCCAGCCGGCCCCTTGATTGGGGGCTCAGCCACGTAGCCCTATTTTTGAAATACAAATATTTTTTATTTAATTTATTCTTTTTTGAATTATCGTTTTTATCTTTTTTTCTTAGAAAATAAGAAACAAGGGGTCTTTTTAATGTAATTATAGAACAATAAAAAATAGAGGGGTTTTTCAGGAGAGAAGCTATTTTAAAAAAGGAGGGGCTATGCACGTGCATGTGTGTAAGTGAGAGTTTTTACCTTTTTAGGAGTGTGCACATTCATTGTGCAAATATATACATGCATGCAAGTGTCTATGCTTGTGTGTGTGCCTGTGTTACGTGTATGCACGTGTGTTTGTTTTGGTTTTTTTAGTTTTGTACTGGGCTTTAGGTTTTTTAATAATTTCTAGTATATGTATCTATACACTTAGATGGGGGTATTACAGTACATATATACACAATAGGGTTTAAGGTTTACGGCATACAACATGGGCTCACTGAGCGAAGGTGAAAAAGTGCGCTTGCACATCCATGATGAAAGCTTTGACATCATTGGCACCGATTTGATTGAGCTTTTTCTTTCTAATTCTACATGCCGAGTTGGTGTTACAACATGGCACATGAGGGTGTTATAGGGCAGTGGTAGTTCCTTTGAGCCTTAGGATTGCTCGGCGGTGCTAAGGAAAGGTTTGTGCAGCTCTCTTGGAGGTTTGGCACCATGGGTTGCTCTTCTTTTTCTTCTTTGATATGGGAACGAAATTGGTTAAGGATGGGCTGAAGTGTTTGGTGACTCCCTTTTCTTACATTGTCTCTCTCTCTCTCCCCCCCCCTCTCTCTCTCCCCCCACCATCTCGTGAACTCACTTGCATGCACACTCGCAAATTGTGCATGAAACTTATGTCAATTCATCTATCCTTCTCTGCCCATGTACCCTTTCGTTATCATCTCTCTCTCTCTCTCTCTCTCTCTCTCTCTCTCTCTCTCTCTGCTAATCTCCCTCCCCCTCTTCCTTGCTTCTTCTCAAATGATCGCTTTCTCTCTCATAACACCCTTTTGCTTCCATCTCCACTTCCCCCTCCTCTCTCTCTCTCTCTCTCTCTCCTAATCTCCCTCCCCCTCTTCCTTGCTTTTCTCTCATAACACCCTTTTGCTTCCATCTCCACTTCCCCCTCCTCTCCTCTCTCTCTCTCTCTCTCTCTCTCTCTCTCTCTCTCTCACACACATTGGTAAACTCCCACTTTTTTGCACACACACTCGTACAACGTCATGCATGTAATTATGTCAACTTATGTCTTCTCTTTTCTCTTGGACCACTTCCATCTTTCTCATCTCTCTCTCTCTCTCTCTCTCTCTCTCTCTCTCTCTCTCTCAGTAAACTCCCACTCTATGCACACACACACATACAACATGCATGTAATTATGTCAACTCATGTCCACTTCCATCTCTCTCTCTCTCTCTCTCTCTCTCTCTCTCTCTCAGAGTCTTGATCTCCCTCCCCTTCAACCAATCAATTTCTATTTCTCTCCACATCACCTCTCTTCACTTTTGTAGCCCACCCCCTTTATTTTTTGGTCCTCTCTACTTTATTTGTTCTTTTTCTCCTTTAGTTCTATCATCGACTTTGAAACATAGCAATCTCTCCGTCTCTCCTTGCTTCTTCTTAAATAATCTCTCTACCACGGGCCATCATGTCTCCTCACGCACTCTTGTTATCCTCAATTGCTCTCTCTCTCTCTCTCTCTCTCTCTCTCTCTCTCTCTCTCTCTCTCTCTCTCTCTCTCTCTCTCTCTCTCTCTCTCTCTGTGTGTTCCATTATAAACCTCACCTTTGAAATAGTATCTTCTTCTCATTGAATTTAACTTGTGTTCATGGCCTCACAATGTATCTCTTAATAATATAACAATTAACTTGATTTAATGAAACATGTTCTCATATTCATTCAATCCAAAATCAAATCTTATTATATAAAGACATGGATCTTCGAAAATCAGCCAACACAAGACAATCCCATTGACAATAGACACTATTGAATGGCCAATAATAAATCAAAATAATTTGGGTGAATGTTAGGCAATAGTCATTATGGCTATATATGTCTATGCTCAATAGGTGAGCTACATATTGCCAAATGGCATTAGCCATTTCTCCAATATCTCCTCATCTAGCTCAACTACCCTTACATTTCATCCTCTCATGCTCAGCTCATGTGAAAATGTCTCGACCTCTCCATACATCTGTAGGCATGACGTCTCCATATCGTGTGTAGGTATCCACCATCCACTCCAATAATTTCTTCCCTTGTTCCAATCCACTGGTGCATCCAAGAAAAAACTCATTTCAATTTTTATCCCTGACACCATTCATAAGCACTAAAACTACAACTCCACACTTACCCCGCCATAGAGCTCCTAGTTCTCTCAAGCTCCATTGTGTTGGAACAATGCTCTCATAGGTAGATCCTTCTTTAAAAACACCGTGATCAGCAAAGAATATGTCTGTTACATCGAAAAAAACTTTAATATTAGCTTAAGATTGATTAGTTTCTCCAATAACCTTTTTCTTAATACAAAACATTACATTATTCCTTACCTGAATCCCCCATGTGAAGCCCACTGGCATTCCACACATAACCTGCACCAAGTGGTCAAGGTGAAAACCTTTGTCATTTGCTACTGTTATGAGATGGATGGTACACACACTATCCATCATGAGTACTAGCCCTTTATCATGTAGTAAAGCACGACCTACATCAAAAACACTCTTTGAAACAATCAGATCTAAGATCTCTTGTTGTAGGTTGAAGCCAAATACAGGCTCATTTGTAGGCATTTATAAAACGATTGCATTGCAAGCTTGGGTGGTGGTGGTGCCATCAACTATGTATGATTGCCTAGCCACAATGCCTCTCATACCTAATAGCTCCATTAGCGTATTGTACATGTCGTAGCACACTCCCCCTCGAATGGAGTCTACAATCATGCTTGGATGACTAAGAAGCATATCCCTTGAACAAAATATTACGTTTGTATTGTTGGAGCTCTATATATGGCTCACTCTACCTAACTTGGTCTCACCTATATATATGTATCTTGTCCTCAATATGAATCAGTCTTTGGGAGCGTACATGATGTGTCTCTTGTCTCGTCTCTTTCTCTCTACATTTCAACATGGTATCAGAGCATCTATGAGGGAAGCATCTATGTCTTCTTGTTAAATTCATGATTATAATTTCATGTCTTACAAGATTGTTCTTTGATTATGTGTTGTCTACATGATTTTATAGCTTAACTTGTTGTAATTAGAGTTGTTTCTTAATCGCGTCCTTAAAACCAAAACCAGGTGCAGGTGCGTAGATTGTATTGTGCTGGTGAATCCTATCAAAAAAGTTTGTCAAACGGAGTTGTGACCGAGCATATGCAGCCGAGCATCATGATAATGTTATGCCTAAAACAAGTTGTGTTTTATGTTCAGTTTCCCCAGACAGAATACTTCATGTACGTGATGGTTCACTTTTCATTATTGATTCTAGTGCTACAGGAAATATGACATATGAATCTAAGTGGCTACATAACTATCATTCTTTACCTGTTAAGCGTGTTGTTTATCTTGCTGATGATACAACTTGCCAAGTCAAGGGCATTGGAGATTTATATCTTGGCACCTTATCTTCTTCAACTCGAGTTTTACGAGGGGTTTTACATGTCCCAGAACTTCAACGTAATCTTCTTTCAGTTGCAAGACTTGTTGATCTTGGTTTGTTTGTTGGATTCGACCACACCAAATGCCGCATTGAGAAAGATGGACAGATTATTGCAACTTCTTCTCGTAATGGCAATTTGTTTGAGCTCTCTCTTAATGATGCTGTAGCAAATGTTGTCACTGCTCCAGGGGATCATGATTGCAAGATATGGCATCATCGCTTTGTTCATGCTGATTTCTCAAAGCTTCTTAATCTTCATCGTCAAGGTCTTGTACGCAGAATGGATCTTAAAGCTCATCCTCATATGGGAATCTGTGAGTTTTGTGCTCTTGGCAAACACAATCGTAAACCCTTTCCTCTCTCGAATTCAGTTCATTCTCATGATTTGTTGGATCTTGTTCATACCGACATTTTTGGGCCTTTGCCTCCATCGAGAACACAACATCGTTATTTCATTACGTTTATTGATGATTACTCACGGTATACAGTTGTTTTCTTGCTTCAACAAAAATCTGAGGCGTTATCTGTTTTTAAGCAATTTCACAAGGCTGCCGAACTTCAAACTGGACGTCGCCTCAATAAACTTCGCAGGGATAATGGTGGAGAATATGTGTCTCGTGAGTTTGAGAGTTATTGTACGGACCATGGTATTCATCATGAACATACAATTCCATATTCACCTCAACAGAACGGTGTTGCTGAACGTAAGAATCGCACTATTATCAATGCTATACGATGTATGCTGATTCATTCTGGGTTATCTCGTGTCTTCTGGAGTGAAGCTCTCTTGACAGTAGTCTTTGTTCAGAATCATCTTCCTACTACTGCTCCTTCTGGTAAGATACCCATCACAGCATGGACAGGTGAAATTCCTTCTGTATCTCATTTTCGAACCTTTGGATGTATTGCTTACATTCATGTTCCTAAAGAAACACGAGCAAAGCTTGATGCTCCTGGCCTTAAAGTTATTTTTATTGGGTATTCTGACACTTCCAAAGGCTACAAATTCTATGACCCGTCCTCCAAGAAAGTGCTTGTGAATCGTGATGCTATTTTCAATGAACAGCTTATGGATGATTCTGATGATACTAAATCTTTGCTTCAAGCTTTTCCATTCTTGTGTGATGATGAATCTTCTTCTATAGAGCAAATTTCCTCTTCACAACCATCTAAAGAGCAACTTTCCTCTTCACAACCATTGATTCCGAATGCTGTCATTGATGATGTTGACATTTTTATTGATCTGCCTATTGATTTTGAGCATGGTTCTTATCATGTTTATGATGAAGATTTTGAGGCTAATGTTTTCTCTACTTCTGAAGATCCAGCCACGTACAGTGATGCTATATGTTCTCCACAAAAGGATCAATGGCAAGAGGCTATGGAAGCAGAGTATGATTCTCTTATCTCTAAAGGTACATGGATACTCACTGAGCTACCTCCTGGCCGTACTGCCATTAAGTGTAAGTGGGTATATAAGACAAAATTTAAAGCAGATGGATCCTTTGACAAATTCAAGGCACGTTTAGTTGCCAAAGGTTATTCTCAAGTTGCTGGCGTTGATTATCACGAAACCTTTTCACCAGTTGTTCGCATTACTAGTATTCGGGTTTTATTGGCATTTGCTGTTCAATTTGACTTAGAAATTCATCAGATGGACGTGCGCACAGCTTTCTTGAATGGAGATTTGAATGAAGAAATTTACATGGAGCAGCCAGAAGGATTTGTTATTGCAGGGAAGGAAGATCTTGTTGCTCGTCTTCATAGGGCTTTATATGGTCTTAAACAAGCTTCACGGGCCTGGTACATCAAGTTTGATCTTTTTCTTACCTCCCATGGTTTTCTCTCTTGCTCTTCTGATCCCAACTTATTTACCAAACACCAAAATGGTAGTTTTGTAATCCTTGCCCTTTATGTGGATGATACAATCCTTGTTTTCAATGATTTGGGATTTCTACACCAAAGTAAGCAGTTGTTATCTTCGGCATTTGATATGGTGGATCTTGGAGAGCTTCACTCGTGTCTTGGCATTCAGATTCAAAGGGATCGCAGTAAAGGTATTTTATTACTTCGACAGTCAAAGTTTATTGAAGATACTATTAAGAAGTTTGGTTTGGAATCTGCACATTCAGCAACTACTCCTTGTCTTGCGAGTTCCATGAAAAACACTTCTGATGGTGGTGGCCAGCTTGTTACAAATCAACCATATGCTAATTTGTTTGGATGTCTTCAAGTTGTTGGTTTGAACACTCGTCCTGACATTTTGTTTATTGCTAACTATCTCGGGCAACACCTTGCATGTCCTTCTCTTAAGCATTGGTCCACTACAAGGGATTGGGCTCATACCCGCGCTCTTAGCCGCTAAAAATGACTTGTGAAAAAAAGTAGTGGGCCCGTGTATCAGCGCGTGTATAATCGCGGCCAGAGACATGCATGTAAAAACGCGTGTACAGTACCTCTCAGACGCGCGTATACACGGGTGTGTAGCCGCGTTATTTTTCGCAGACGCGTTAATACACGCCAGTATACACGCCTCTTATTCTATTAGACGCGGTTATACACGGGTGTATAGCCGCATCCTGTTCAGTTCCAATGTCCCAGACGCGTTTTTACTTGCGTCTATACACGCGTTTCTTTTATTTAGATGCGCTTATACACGCGTTATTGCCAGTTTATACGCGTTTATACACGCGTAATTTCCAGTGTATCCGCGTAGATACACGCAATTTTTAGCAGTTTTGACGCGTTAATACACGCGAACAGAGAGCAAAAAAAAAAATCCAGAGAGTGCTATTTGGTGCCTGAATACTGTTCCAGCATTCCAGCACCCAATAGCACTCTCTGGTTTAGGGTTTTTGGTGCATTAGACCATCCCATTAGACCATCCACGAAGAACATATGCACGAGGGAGATTAAGACAAGAACGACATGAATGCATACATTGTCATTACACGATTCAAGACAGCCATGAATGTAATACTATCGATCAATCAATTCAATATTACTATCAAAATTTCATACATGTATACAAGGGAGTCCATATCTCGAAGTAGCCCATGGCTTGAGTTTACAAAAAAATATATACAATCACATCCTAAATATGGAATGTGATACTACAAATCTGAGTACTACTCAGACCCAGATGATGACTCGGTGCTCCCCTCATGCTCAGATGAGCTCGCATCGGTCGGAATGTCCGAGGAGTAGTGCTCACGTCCACCCTCTGCAGCGGCGGCCGGTGGATCATCAGCAGCTTGTGCCTGTTCAAGTAATATATAGTATATAAGTATATATATATATATATATGCAATTCAATAAACCAAAACCATTCGTTACGAATTTTCAAGTACCTGTCGACCGTATGGTCTCATGGCCAACTCAAACTGCGCGTCCGTAATACGTCCCTCGGCTCTGAAGATGGCCCACGTGTCACGTCTGCTATGCCGGCGAGCATACGCAGTATCGTGGGTTGTGGGCTTCCTCCCCGTAACCCGTCGCTGTATCATAATCAACACAATTTGTAAGATTAAAACAATTCATAGAATCAATGAATTAAGTAAACAATCAAATAAAGTGACAGGATACTTACGAACTCTGCCTCCCATGACTCGACGCCGCCAGATCCGAAATGCGAAGATCCAACGGTCTCCATCTGGATCCGTCGTGCCTCCACATGCTGCCTGCTCTTCACGCCACCCTCTGCTCGTTTCTTTGCCTCCTTCCACTCGCGTTTGTGCGCAGTGGCAGGTTTCTCGGCAGGATAGCCACCCGCCACAGCTACATTTAGCCGGTCATCGTACGCGAGTTTTTTAAGGTGAGATCTTTTATTACTTAAGATCTCCCTTATTCGCGTCCTTCCCCATACATCCGAGAATGTAGCATGTGGGGGATTGGGGTACCGACTGTGTACAGCCTCTATCACCTCCCCAACTAATCGGCTATTTTGATCTTTAAATTTAATAAAACAATTTCTATATGAGTTTGATACTACCCCACGCATGTACTCCATTACCTCCCTCCCCCTCGCATCCATCACTATCCCGCCCCTATCCGTCACATCATAGCAAACCACTCTCTCCATCTCTCTCATCTCCTCCTCTTCCGAACTGTCTCCTCTAACTCTTCTCCCTCTATCTCCTCTCTCATCCCGTGCCCTACTACCTCCCCCACCTCCCCCACCTCCCCCACCAAAGCACCCGCCGCATCCTCCACTCCCACTCTTCCTACTGCTGCGGGTGGAGTCACGACTGGGGGATTGTCTACGTGACGGTGGCTGTGAGCCCTGACGTGACGGTGGCTCTGAGGGAGCACGTGATGGTGGCTGTGAGGGTGTACGTGAGTGTGTCTGGGACGAGGTATGTCTCCTCGGTGGACGTGGAAGAGGAGAAGCTGCATGCCGTCTCATCAGACTCGGAGGAATAGACGGCACTGGAGTGCCCTGGATACTCGCGGTAGGGATATAGACACCAGGCAGGGAAGGAGGGGGATGGGCATACATATACTCTGTAAGCTCAACCGGACCAGGTTGGCGCCCAAAGTGATTCATCATCTCCATCAACCAATTGCTATACGCAAATGGATCGGATGAAGAACCTGGAATATCCATAAAGAACCTGCAACAAACATCATCATGTACATCATGGGCTGTCTCTTGACTCACACATTGTCATTACACAAGTCAAATGCCTGCAAACCATGAAATCTGAAACGCCGCAGTTTTCTATCTGCAGAAACGCGTGTATACACCCGTCAAAAAACGCGTGTATATACCCGATAAAAAACGCGTGTATATGCGCGTGGAAAAACTCTGCAGATAGGTTACACGCGCTCCTACACGCGTTCGTACACGCGACCTGCGAAAAAAATTTCTCGAAAAGACCGACCCCCCGACAAAAAACAGAATGTCCTTATAAAAGGACCAGCCATTGTCGCCCCTGTCAGGATGCAGCAACCCAATCGTGTGCAAAAAGACAAACCCAAAGAGCAAAGAGCAAAGTAAACAAATCTGACAAAAGAGACAAGGCACAGGACAAAGTGACTCACCTCTGAAAAAGTGAGTCCTCTCTGCTCCTTCTCTGCTCCCTCCTTCTCCCGTGTGTGTGCTCCTTTCGCTGCTCCCTCCTTGCTGTTGGAAGAGGCGAAAACAGGCGAAAACGCATGCACTGTTGATTTCTAAGTTCAAAATCTATATTTGGGGAAGGCGGGCTATTTTTAGTTTAAATATGCCGCCGCGTTTATGGCCGCGTTTATGTTCGCGTTTATCAACGCAGGTATATTCGCGTGTACATGATTTTAGCTGTGTTTATACACGCGTTTTGCAGAAATTAGTCGTGTGAATACACGCGTTTTTTAGGAAGTAGCCGCGTTTATACACGCAAGTTTTAGGAGATAGCCGCGTGAATACACGCGTTTTTGTGCTTTCATTAAAAATATATAATGAGTTTGTGTTTTCTGGTTTGTACACAGGATGTCATCAACCTCTTCAAGCAGTTCTGGGGAAGATGAGACAATGCGTCATCGTAATCGCGATGTGTGGTTGGGACAACGGATCAAATGTATGTGTAATCGATGTCAAGGATGCATTGTACGAGCACGTCGAATTACCTTGAATCACATCTCCATGTATGGAGAATGGAATCAAACAGGTTTAGAGGTGAGTAGATGTAAATTGATGGTATTCAAATGACTCATGGTATCCAAATTAAATTAATAGAGTTGTAACATATAATTTGATAAATTGAAGCAGGATGCAGTACCACACCCTAACATGGTACCCTACGCGCGACGAGAGCACGTAAAGCGTCGACGAGATGATGCTGGAGCTTCGGGATCTAATGTCAGAGATGAGTGGGAAAGGGACGACAATAGCCCTGCACCCCACGAAGTTGTGGAAGAGGAGGTGCTTGATGATATGGTGCGGAATCTTTTTAAGGATGATCCCAAAGGTATGGACGACGATGATATGGAACAAGAGCATCTTTATAAAGCTTCATCGACACCGGTGTTTGAAGGGTGCACATTCTCAGTTTTACGTGCTTCCCTTGAACTACTTAATATACAAACAGTTTATGGATGGAGCAATGCAAGTCTTGACGCATTGTTGAAGTAAGCATTCTAACTTATAAATTTGAATTAGTGGTTTAAGGTTTAGGATTTAAGACTAATTATAATTGATGATATTGGATGCAGGCTATTGTCAAACATGCTTCCAAAGGAAAATAGACTGCCCACCTCAAGAGACATAGCGAGGCGCTATGTGACATCTCTTGGAGGACTGGATTATGATAAAATACATGCATGCGTCAATGATTGCATTCTCTTTCGTGGGACGCATAAGGAGGCTCTGACATGTCCCACTTGTGGTGAAGCAAGGTACAGAACAGATATGAAGAGTTTGGATGTACCTCGTAAAGTCTTGCGACACTTTCCTATAATTCCTCGCATCAAACACATGTTCAAGTGCAAATCCATAGCAGAGCTCATGTCATGGCATTCCTCACATCGATCGGATGATGGCATGTGGAGAATTCCCGCAGACACTCCTGCTTGGAAGCATATTGAAGATGAGTGGCCCAGCTTTAAAACAGAGCCCAGAAACTTGAGACTTGGCCTGGGTATGGATGGAGTGAATCCATTTGGTTTCAAAAGCACCGCGTACAGCGTGTGGCCAGTTGTGCTGGTGAATTATAACCTTCCACCATCAATGGCGATCAAGAAGGGACATCTTATGTTATCCCTTCTAATTCCAGGGAAACATAAAGTCAAGCATATGGATGTTTATCTTGAACCACTGATTGATGAGTTGGAGGAACTATGGAGAGGTGTTGCGGTGGTGGACATTAGTAGGCCTCCCTCCTCTCGACACTTCGACTTAAAAGCAGTGTTGATGTGGACAATGCATGACTTTCCAGGATACAGCGATTGTTCTGGTAAGAATTCTAATTACCTCCCTACTCTATTACTATTGGCTATATATATTAATTAGACGGTTTGACTTTATTATTCTAACTTTTATTTATATTTTAACAGGTTTGAAAACATCGGGTAAACATGCATGTCCTGTTTGTGGCCCTTCGTTAGTACATGAGTATGCTGATGGTTTGTGTAAGACTATATTCGATAATCATCATCGATTTCTCCCCTCAGATCATCCTAAATATGTTGCTAGTAAGAGTAACATTCCTCCACAAACACTTCGTGCAAAAGATTGGAAGCGTATTTGGGAGTCTACAACTATTCTTCCTCCAGATGGCATGAACAGGTATAGTGATGTTTTTTCAATCTTGTTTTGTGTAGTCTCTAATTGGATTAAAGGTCACATAGAGCAATCCCTTGTGCAGGTACTCCATTTTTTTCCGGCTGCCATATTGGACCCATCTTAAGATCAACCATCTTCTTGATCCCATGCACATCTTCAAGAATGTGGGATCTGGTATTTGGGAACATATTACTGGTAAACGAGACAATGTTAGCGTGCGTGAGGACTTGCGGGTCGCAGGACGTATGCGTCAAGCTTGGCCACGAGAGGTGGGTGGGCACGTTCGTCTTCCGCCTGCACCATGGATTATATCAAAGAAAGAGGAGAAGCAGGTAAAGCAGGCCATCACCACTTTGCGTACTCCCACTGGATGCATGAGATCATTGAAGGGAGCCTTTACAACCACTAAGAAAAGAGGCGTTGAGCAACTATATGGGTTGAAGTCCCACGATTGGCACAAGATGCTTCAAGTAAGTGTTTTCCAAGTCTTGTACGTACGTTGAAATTAAATTTTGTAATGCCATAAACCATAAATGTGCTCTTATGTGCGCAGTTCATACTACCTACTAGCATCGACCATTGTGCGAATAAGAGTTTGAAAAAATGTATTTATAAGATGGGCGAGCTTGTGAGGTATGTAAAACCCATGCTCAGATCACCCTTCATTATACCTTGCAAAATGAACGTGCATGAGGTATAACGTACTATTTATTTATTTTTCAGATATGTTAGTTCCAAAGTAATTGATCCAGCCACGTTGGATGATGCGCGTGTTATGGCAGTGGAGGTGGTTTGTTTGGTAGAGGAGACTTTTCCGCGAACCATTCTCACAAGTCAACTACATCTCATTGTGCATTTAGTGGACGAAATTGCTTTATGTGGTACTGTGCATGCACGTTGGATGTTTTTCCTAGAGCGCTTCATGAAGACCTTAAAAGACTTTGTGAGGCAAAGTGCAAGGCCTGAAGGAAGCATGGCCGAGGGTTGGTTGATACAAGAGTCTCTTGTATATATTTCAGAATTTCTTGGTCAGGTGGACAACTCTTTGCCACGACTATGGAGCAATGAAGAGGACTTGAGGATGACCTCTATTGTGCCTCAAGGAAAAGGACAGAGTAAAGTAATTGACAGAACATTGATTGATGATCTCAATTTCACTTGTATCCTTAATAGTGATGTGATGAGCAGATGGGTTACAAGATATGAGGATGCAAAGACAAAAAGGCAAGCAGAAAGAGCTCTCTTTCGGAGGCAACATGGCTCTCGGAAGGCGTACCCTAAGCATCTAGCAACACTTCCGAATGATATCCATGTTGATTGGTTGCATGAGGAAATGGAGAGAGCAGAGAGTGACGAGGGGCTGCATATCACGGCGGAAGAATGGGAGTATGCACGAGGATGCATGTCAAAGGTACATAGAACTAATGTTTTGCATTAGTTGTAAGTGATTTTCTTTTAATATTTATTCACATTGCTTACACAAATATTGCTTCTATTTTGGTCCAGTGCACTATGTTCAATGCTATATGGTGTGAAGGCAAGCATTTTCGAACACAAAGAATTGATGAAAAGAGAAATACACAAGATTGCGGTGTCATTAGTAGCTTTGAGGGAGCTAATGGAAAAATGGATGATTATTGTGGCATAATCCAAGACATATTTAGGCTTGACTTTCGTCGCTTCTTTGTGTATGTTTTGGATGTCAAATGGCAAATGAACGTGGTGGAAAAAGGGCCTGATGCAACGATAAAACGCCATGCAAGTGGATATGTAACTATTGACTCTACAAAGTTCTGGCAAACAAAGAAAGATAGGCTCGTATTGCCACAACAATGTGAGCAGGTATGCATTTTTTTACTAATGTGTTTCATGTACATATATATCTAAGCTCGCGTACCCCTTGACTTTTGATATGCTAATTAATTACTGTACTGTGTGTATTTGAGTAGGTTATCTATCTACCAATGGTGCATGACATCAAATGGTGGTACGTCATCCCTATTGCACCACGTTCCAAAGTGATGTATAATACATTCACTGATATGGAGCATATGGAGGATGTAACAAGCCGCAATGAAGATGACGTCGAACATGCCATTGAAGATGTTGTGATCGATGATCAAGAAATAAGAGATGATCGTGATAATGAGGATGAGCATGCCATTTCTCATGATCATGAGAATGACCCTACCATTGAGGATGATGGTGATGATGATGAGGATGATCAGGACATCGATACCATTATCAATGGAGTACAGAATATCGATAGTGGAATAAATTTAATCGTAGCCTTACCAATTGATCAAATGGATATTGATGTTGATCGTTTGACAAGGATGGATCTTATTGAAGATGAGATCGAACCCTAACCAATCCGTCACTGTATGTTCTAAATTGATGACATTTCTATCATCTCATATGCATGATTTATTTTTGAATATATTTCATTGTTGTAAATGCATGTAGTGGGATTGTGTAATGATGTATACTGTAATGTACTATGAGATGGTTTAAGGAAAATAGTTTTTAATTTTGTTAAGGAATTCAGTTTTTTTTCAGTTTTTCTCTGCCATGCGTGTATTAATCCGTGTATAGTGGCGTGTATTTTTCCGTGTATAATAGCGAGTATTATCCCGTGAATATTATCGTGTATTTATGCGTGTATTACTGCGTGTATATAAACGCGTTTATACACGCGTTGATAAATGCAAATATACACGCGAAGTTAAATGCTAAAATACACGCGCCCGATTTTATTCAAATACAAGCGCGACCATACACGCGTTCGTAATTTATCGCGTGTATGAAACGCGTGTATGGCAGCATTGTCTTGTAGTGGTCTTCAGCAAAGCGCGTGTTGAAATACTTGAAAGGCACTATAGATTATGGTTTGGTTTATCAACGACAATTCACATCCGACTCCATTCCATCTCTTTCTCTTTTGGATTACACAGATGCAGATTGGGCCAGCTCACATTTATCTATGCGATCTACTAGTGGCAATTGTTTCTTCATTAATGGTTGTCTTATTTCTTGGACCAGCAAGAAACAACGTTGTGTTGCAGTTTCTACAACCGAATCTGAATATGTTGCGGCATCACTTGCAGCTCGTGAACTCATTTGGCTTCGACAAGTGTTGACAGATATCGGCCATTCTCCTCTTTCTAGTACACCCTTGCGGTGTGATAATCAGAGTGCTATTAGTCTTGCAAAAGACTATGTCCAACATAACAAGTCAAAACATATTGCTGTGCATTACCATTATGTTCGATACGAAGTACGCAAAGGCACTATCATGATTGAACATTGTCCAAGTGACCAGATGATTGCAGATATTCTTACCAAAGGTCTCAATGAGTCACGCTTCATTCTCTTGCGCTCAGAGCTTGGAGTTGCCTCGGGGTCACTCTTTCTAGATTAGGCTCTTTACTCTTATGGTAGCTTTGTACATATATCATTGTAATCTTCTAGACACCATGCACTTTGCACATTCCACAATTGCTCACTATGACCTCTTGGTCCTTTTGTATATTTGTACATAGATGCACAATGCACTTTCACATCATTACTTCTGGTTCATATTTTCACATTTGTATAGGGGCTTGGGTTTTTCCCTTGTACTCCCCAAGGGTTTTTTCATCCATAGCTAGAGACCCTTGTTTGAGTGGGGGTGTTGGAGCTCTATATATGGGTCACTCTACCTAACTTGGTCTCACCTATATATATGTATCTTGTCCTCAATATGAATCAGTCTTTGGGAGCGTACATGATGTGTCTCTTGTCTCGTCTCTTTCTCTCTACATTTCAACATGTATAGTATCTTAAAATGACTCATTTAGAAACTCATTAACAATAGAATTACAAATGACTACTATTAAAAATTGCATTACTTATGAGAGTCGACATCATCTCCTTGAGTATCAACATCTCCCCCTGTATGTGCCACCGCTTTTACTCCCTACCCTAGTAACTCCTTCATAGTGTGTTGGCTCTCTATGGATACGAGAGTGCTTTACATACAAAAAACCAACACATATAATGTTATTAGGATATAAGAATGGTGGTTCTACCTTGTATTTCCAAATGCATTTGGTTGATGATCAATCTTGTATAGATGCATCTTTAACAACCATGCAAAGAACTTTAATTAGCACAAATTTTGAATGATGATGGAAATGATAGAATCCCAACATACACCAACCATTATCTCCCTCATTTGTATTGGCAGGACTATTTTATTTGATTCTAACCTCATGTGTGGATGGTGGATGATCATAGTTTGTAGGAGGGCGTACCTATAAAATTCATGCTCATAATTGTTAAATCCAGATGACAATGATATTTATGTACTAATTCCACAGTACAAAAATAATTACTTCCCTTGCTTGTAGTGGCTTGTGTCTTCTTCTTCTTTTGTTTACTCTTCTCGAGTATTTTAATGCTATATTAAGCACTTGTATGAGGTGTACTCGAAGAAGATGTGTGTGGGGGATGTGTGCTTATGTGTAATGTGGGTTGTCCTCTAGATTGTGAAGGAAGTTTCACTTTGAATCACATCTTTTGTGGATTTTCCACACTTTGCTACACACTTCAAACCACATATCAACATCTCACACACATCGTAAATTGAATATAAAAGTTATTACTTATGTTGTGGTGCAAATATTAAAATTGTGAGGACAGGAGGAAATGCGACACAATGACCAACACATCTAATTGACTCAGATAGCTAATTCAGTCATCCGATTCAGAAAGCTGGTTCAGTCAATTGATTTAGAAAACTAACTTTGACAAAATTTCATAGGTTGGAAGCTGACTCTAACATGGCTTAGATAGTTGATTCAATGAGCCGATCCAGACTGCTGACTCAGACTTGCAAAATAAAAAATTCAAAGAACTAAAGACATGTTTATTTCGTGGAAGACTATTGATTATTCCCTTACTCTTCAAATACCTTTCCTTAACTTGGGAAAATAGAATATAGTCAGCCTTTCCTCTACAGAGGTTGAATACAAGGCTTTAACCACCTTAGTCTGTGAAGCTATCTAGCTAAAAAGATGATAGCAGGAACTTGGTCTTTATGGAGTTGATGATCCTACTCTTTTTCTTTGTGATAATATATCAGCTAAGAACTCATCCAAAAATGCAGTCATGCATCAACAAAGGACCAAGCATATTGGAGTCAGAGAACATTTCATCTGGGAGAAGATACACTCAGGTGGCATAGTGTTGCAGCATTGCAATACCAAAGAGAAGGTTGTAGACATCTTCACTAAAGCCCTAAGCAAAGAGATCATTTTCAAGAATAGAGTAGGCCTAGGCATGATTTTGTAGAACACCATGAAATGGCTCCTGCACCACCAGGAAAGAACGCATTTCCTCTCATGTTTCTTCTGTCCACCATCAGACAGGCTACATAGTCAGAATCACTAAACCCATGCGGACTTAGTGTGTCACCTACATATAAGATACCCGAGTGCTGTGTGCCTTCCAAGTATCTAAACTGTCTTTTGGTTGCAATCCAATGAGACAATTTGGGGTTCTGTATAAACTAAGTAAGACTATTTATTTGCAAAACAAAGGTCATGCCTAGTGATAGTTAAGTAGATAAGTGAACTTATAAGTTGCATGTACGAAGTAGTATCAAAAGGATGACTCGTTCATCCTTTGTCAGCTTCAGAGTGGATTCCATTGGCGTAGATATTAGCTTGTAGGTCTCCATACCAAACTTCTTGAGAATAGTCTATAGGTACTTTTGCTGAGAGATGAAGATTCCACCTGTTATGGTCTTGGCTACTTCAATCCCAAGAATATAGTGTAGGTATCCAAGGTCTTTTTTCTCAAACTCAGCTAAGAGTTTGGATTTGACATCTCCAAACCATGGCTTCATTGATTCTTGTCAAAATGAGATCATCAACATACAGAAGAACAAAAACAATGTCCTTCCCTTTCACCATGTCGTAGAGAGTATACTATGCATTACTCTTTTGGAAACCTTGAACTTTAAGATGCTCATCAATTCTGCCATACCAAGCTCTTGGAGCTTGTTTTAGACCATACATGCTCCTGTGCTGCTTGCAAACAAGATGCTTTGTTCCTGCTTTGACATAACCTACAGGATGTTGTATGTGGACTTCTTCCTCAAGTTGGCCATTGAGAAAGGCATTGTTGACATCCATTTGCCATAATTTTCACTTATGAAGAGAAGCTAGAGAAAGGACCAACCTGATGGAATTCATCTTGGCTACTGGTGCAAAGGTCTCTTCATAATCAACCCCCTATTTTTTAGCAAAACCTTTAGCCACAAGTCTTGCTTTGTACCTATCTATCTTACATTCCTTGTTGTAATTCAGCTTGTAGATCCATTTGGTAGCCTATGGCTTTCTTGTTGGGTGGAAGCTGACATAGATCCCAAGTGTGATTCTTGTGCAATGCAATCATAATATCTTTGTCCATTGCATCTGTCCATTCTTTCTTATCATAAGCATCCTTAAAGAAGAGGGGTTCATCGTGCTCCATCACTGATGTTAAGAGAGCATAATTGGTTTGTTC
This sequence comes from Cibotium barometz, assembly GCF_041138505.1. Classification (NCBI taxonomy): domain Eukaryota; kingdom Viridiplantae; phylum Streptophyta; class Polypodiopsida; order Cyatheales; family Cibotiaceae; genus Cibotium; species Cibotium barometz. The sequence continues at coordinate 26,507,490 of NC_141081.1, read as the reverse complement.
AAAGTTTAAATTGTTACCCCTGTGATATGTTATGTGTTAACCTTTTGGGGTTGCTTTCTGCCTCTAGTAGACCTCCTGAGGAATGCTTGGTGGGCATTACCTTCTTTCTCTAGTTCTTTAATAGAGTCTTCCAAAGGTGCTATCTCCCATTTAAGAGTAGATGAAGAAGGGGTGTCTGCACTTGATGGATGAGTTGGTGTCCAGTATCATCAAAGATCACATCCCTTGACATAAATGTTTCCTCTTTGATTGTAAGCCTTATGCTCACTACTATATCCGACAAACACACACTTTCTTGACTTATCCATCCCTTGACATAAATGTTTCCTCTTTGATTGGATCATAGAGTTTGTAAGCCTTATGCTCACTACTATATCCGACAAACACACACTTTCTTGACTTATCCATCCAGCGTCTTCCTATTTGTATCTCGAATATGAGAAAAAGCTAAATATCTAAATATTCTGAGATGATGTACCTGAGGCTTGAATCCATGAAAAGCTTCATATGGGGTGATGCCCTAGAGTGCTTCAATTGGGAATCTATTCATTAGGTAGCATGCTGTGCTGATAGCTTCAGCCAGTAGGTATTGGAGAGGTTCTTCTCCTTTAGTATACACCTGGCTGACTCAAACAGGACTCTATTCTTCCTCTCAGCAACTCCATTTTGTTGAGATGTATATCTATAGGTCAGTTGCCTTCTTATGCCATGCTCAAGAAGGTATTTGCTAAAGTCTTTTGAGAGGTATTCTCATCCATTTTCTAACCTGAGGACTTTGATTCTTCTGCCTGTCATGTTCTGGACCATAACATGAAACTCTTTGACAATGCCAAATACTTCAGCTTTAACCCAAGTGCATCTGGAGTAATCATCTATGAAGAAAACATAGTATGTATTGCAAATAAGTGAAGTGTGGGTGGTTGTGAAGCTTTGAGAGCTTCCATATTTAGCATAGCTGTGACTGATTTCCCTTTCAAATTAGCTTGCTTTTTCCTACAATCTTTCTCAAAATGTTAATATTTTTGACAATAATAACATTGAATGGAGTTATTGGATGTTCTACCTCTTCCTCTACCTCAAGAGGAAAAGCCACCTCTACCATTAGAAGAATAAGTACCTTTATATGAAGAGTACCTTAATCATTGTTGTTGTTGGGCTTATAGTTGTTATGTCTTCCTCATCCTCTTTGATTATTTGATCTTCCTCTGCCTCTTGTTGTGAAGAGGGCTTTGTCATTATTACTTGCTGAAGTGCTGCTCGCTACCATCGATGTTCTTCATGGATGCTTGTCTTTGATCCTCATCCCTAAGGATCTGATCCATTTCGTATAGTGAGGGTTTTTCCCTCAGAATGATGTGACCTTGAACAAGACCTTCATAGCTTGTCTTCAGCCCATGGATGATGATTGTAGCAAGCTTGTTGTTGGACATCTTGTCTCCCACATTGATTAGTTGCTAATGTAGATCCTTCACCTGCTTGATGAAGTCTGTAGCATTCTCATTGGGCTTCCTTGTCTTATTTGTGAGCTCATCTCTCAAGGCAATCTATCATGAAGTGCCCTTAGACTCGTACACCTTCTTCAGATTGTCCCAAGCTTCTTTGGGAGTCAGCAACTCCCTCAAATGGTTGAGGATGTCATCCTTCACACTCAATTTTATCATGTGGACAACAAACATGGCCTTATTGTCCCATTTTTCTAGAGTTTTAGCAGATAGATCACTTGGTCTCTCCATAGACACCATCTCCCAACAGTATTGGAAGAATAATAGGGACTTTATCTTCAGCCTCCCTATTACATAGTTTGTACTATTGAGTTTTTCAGCTTCCTCCAAGTGTACGCTACTTAGGTTGGGTGCCATTGAGTTAGTAGAATAGATAGTTGATTCCACCTTTAGATTTCGATAGCTAGAGTCAACTCTGACTTCGAAAGCTGATTTTGACCTTAGTAAACTTGGCCAAATGAGTAACCCTGGCTAAATGGTGAATGTTGACTCTAGAATGTAGAAAGTTGTGCGACAATAGGTGCTGATTGTTTAGTAGAGTAGCAAGCCGCTGGATGTCAGGAGGAGGTCGACAACTATTAGTTAGCAAGTCGATGACTTATAGCAGTGCACCTTAGATGGTTGACTTTGATAGTTAATGTAGGCGGCTAATTCCGTAGCCGATTCTGGTGGTAAGCTATATCATGCAGCTAGCTTCGGTAGAGCTTGCTTCGATCATAGCTGTAGCTAGTTTAGATAGCTGGCTTCAATGGTCAGAAGATGATATAGCATTAGTAGGTCAGCAAATGACATGGCTTCAGTAAGTTGGAAAGATGACATGGCTTCCCACACGTCGAAAGATGACGTGACTTTCATAGGTTAAAAGTTGACGTGGCTTTCTGAGGTTGAATAATGACTTGGATTTAGCACATCAAAAGATGACATGGCATCAGCAGATTAGAAGATGATGTGGCATCAGCAGGTCGAAAGCTGATGTACTTGTAGACTCTATAGATCTAAGTCTACAAGTGGAAGTGGCAGATGCTGAATCTATAACCCAAGTGTAGAATGCTGAATGCCAAAATACATAAGATTGACTTGGCAATTTGTGCAGTGTCGACGCGGAGTAGAACGGCTGTAGATTTAAGATGGTACAGATTTGAGGTAGCGTGCGATTGAAGCTGATGTAGATGTTGGTGTGCTTGATCTGAGGGGCTAGGATGCAGTAAACTAGGCTCTGATACCATGTTAAAATTGTAAGTACAGAAGGAAATGCGACACAACAACCATCACATTTGATTGAATGGACAAGTAAAAACTAAATTAGCACTGTTTATATTTTTGAAATAGATGATATACAAGAGTGATAAATTCTAACTCTAATCTATGGATGGGATAATCCCAAATACCCTAATCCTAGTACCAACAAGGAGCTCAAACAACTGAGATCTGACAGTGTTGTGAGTGTTAGGCTCAAGCTATACTCAGCAGGTGGCTTCTGCTGTCTTGTTCACTTTAGTTCACTTGGAGTAGTTGCATCCAAGCCATACTTTTATAATGATCCAAGATAAATAGTTTATCATCGCCCGATAGTAGACGCATTGTGATCGAGGCTTCATCTTCGTCAATGTAATCAGGTAGGTGTGACTAGAATTCTACAGCTTTCTGTGCTAAATTGTAGTGGTTAGGTCAACTTCTTGAGACGATGGCGACCTATAATTCCTCCTTTGATGTAGGAATCATTTTCTATGAAGTAGGTGGCACATTTTCAAGGCTTTGGAAACCTTAGAAATGAAATGAATCTTGCACCTTTTAACACAAACCTATGTTGGTGGACTTATTGACATGCTATAGGTTGCCTTTGTGTGGGATTAGGACAACCCTCACTCACATCTTGGGTGTCCTCCTCTGTATAATGCCCTTGTGAAACCAAGGGCTTTAGTCCTTGTCGAGATCGTGCTTGCCACATAGTAGTTGACATCACACAAGTTTATAAAGAATGCCCATCATATGGTAGGAGCTTTTTTTACCTCCCTGTTAGTCTTGGCAACTAGTGACATTACTTCGCCCTCTGAATGGTCTATTGCATTGACAAGGATCACATGCACACAGATGTGGTAATCTTCATCATATTGGAATGATGTGCAGATTGCAAGAAAAACCTTGAGGTTTTCACAAGAGAATGCGATATGTGATATTGTACTCACTTAGAATAGAAAGTCATGCTTTGTTACCTCTTTTTATCTCCAACATCCATGCTCAAATGGTCCTTGTCCCACACATAGAACATCTTCTTTGAGAGAGAGCCCCACCCACTCACTTTAGGGTTACAATGGCATGTTAAGTGTATGATCCAACGTAAGTGTTCACAATTAATTATTTGGGAAACAAAACAAAATCTTGCACTATTACTCTTACTTGTTTATCTTTGTGCAATATGCAAGTCTTGCTAACTACTATTGCCACATGCGAGACGAAGGAAGAAGACATGGACACGCAGTGTCTTTTTTGGAATTACCTTATTGACGTCATGGAGAGAAATGGGTTTGAGGAAGTGTACTTTCATGGGTTTATGTGACAGACGAGGTGCAAGCCAACTAGAATGTGGTCCAAGCAATGTATAATGGAGGCAAAAACAAGGTCATGGATGGAAGAGAGAATTTGTGTCTTTTCTATTGGGAGGAGAGCACGATAGGACATACAACCAAGTATGTTCTCAAGTCCTCACAATGGAGCATAGAAAAATGTGCAAAAATTGCGTACAAATGATGGAATTAGTGCAAGTTGAGGGCATGCGCATAAGACATTGGCGACATGACATTTGGGGAATGTAATGGACAAGGATCTATCGGCAGGGGATTTTTTTGGCGAATGAATTCGGGTGAGCATCAACCCAAATATGGCAAGAAGTTTTTTAATAATGGGGGGCTCTCGGTCTATTCTCTCTCTTTATCTATCTCTCTCTCTTTCTCTCTTTTTATCTCTCTCTCTCTCTCTCTCTCTCTCTCTCTCTCTCTCTCTATTGCACACTTTTGCGAGATATTGATAATAGTTGCTTCCATACTCGAGACATTGAATACAAAATCTGTCTCTCTCTTTTTCTCTTTCTCTCTCTTTTATCTCTCTCTCTCTCTCTCCCTCTCTCTCTCCCTCTCTCTCTCTCTCTCTTTCTTTAAATGTCTCTCTCTCTCTCTCTCTCTCTCTCTCTCTCTCTCTCTCTCTCATTGTATGTCTCTTTGTCTTTTTCTCTCTCTCTCTCTCTCTCTCTCTCTCTCTCTCTCTCTCTCTCCCTCTTTTTGATTCTCTCACATTCTCTTTCTCTCTCTCTTCTCTCTCTCTCTCTCTCTCTCTATTTTTGTCTCTCTTATCTATCTCTCTCAATCCTTATCAATAGCAAAATAAAATTACTCCAATAAAATGATACAAGCTCAAATAAAATTACTCCATGGAAATTATTTGAATGAAATGATACACCAAAACATTTTTGCACATCTCATACATCTCTGAAGTTAAATTAGGAACATGAGTTGTACACTAAACCAATTCAGGGTAGGTTTGTTCTCTGCATAGACATTCCGTTACCTCCCTTTTAGTAAAAATTGGTTGGTGAATAAACATATTTTCATTTTGGCTCAGTCCCATGACTCTCATGTACACAAAGTACAAGTGCTTGCATGCTAAATAGGGTTTTTGTTGGTTGACCCTTCCCAAAAAATCTAGACATGAGCATGATGGATGCATTTTGATATGCACATCATAACTTCCCATATGAGAACCTTCTCCAAAAGTGAAAGCCTCATGTTTGGAAGATTGAAACACCTACACTTGTGTAACTTTGTGCGACCATATACCAGATCTACATCACCTGTTAGAACCTTATCTTCCACAAAGTGATAGTGCACCTCAATGTGCTTTGTTCTAGCATGGTATACTGGGTTACTAGCCAACTATATGCTAATCATTTTGTTACAATAAATGACGACTGCCCTATCCACGAGCTCATCCATATCACCAAGCAGCTTCTGAAACCAAGCTACCTCACAAGCTACCATAGCATCACCCTTGTACTCTACCTTTCTACTCGACAAGGCAATTGTGGCTACTTTTTACTGCTCCAACTCACAACAACACTCCCAAATGGGAACATAAAGCCACTAGTAGATCTCTTGTCTACAACATTACCAACCCCATTAGTATTTATGTACCCATGTAGCTGTATCTTTGTATATCAACCTCATAGAAAAGTCCATAATTAACTTGGACTTTATGTACCGGAGAATCCATCTAGTTGCATCCATGTGTGGCTTCCTAGGGGCCTTCATAAACTCGGTCACAAGTCCAATAACATAACAGTTACTCAAGTCTAGCCTCATAATGGTCATGTAGTTGAAGATACCCACTATGCACCTGTATGTAGTGGGGTCCTCCAAAAGCTCACATTTATGTGCAGAAAGCTTTGTGTTCTTCTCCAATGGAACTAAAATAGGCTTACAGCCTATCATACCATACAATTATATAAGTAGAAGCATCAATACTATATGCGTCAATGTGTGTCAAATATACTAATGCAATTACATTGTGTCTGTACATGTATGTTTGGAACAGTCATTAGGGCTCTCCCTCTTTGTGTGTGTACATGTGTGTTTACTTAAAGACACATAAGTACCTCCTTTTTCTTGCTGTGTGATAGTGTTTGAAAGTTTCTCTTACTAAACCACTCTCCCTAGGTGTAAGTGCAACTTGGATTCTTATAAACCTACTATACAAAACATATGGCACAAAGTGTTATACAAAGTTAATGCACAAAAATCCTCCCACAAAATAAAAAAAGTTAAGAAACACAAAAAAAACCCTACGTTTCTTATACTCACATGCTTTGCGTACTCTCACCACATGTAGGGCACCATGTTAGGGTGTGGTACTGCATCCTGCTTCAATTAGAGTATATATATTACAACTCCATTAATTTGGACACCATGAGTCATTTGAATACTATCAATTTACATCTACTCACCTCTAAACCTGTTTGATTCCATTCTCCATACATGAAGATGTGATTCAAGGTAATTCAATGCGCTCGTACAATGCATCCTTGACATCGATTACACATACACTCGATCCTTTGTCCTAACCACACATCGCGATTACGATGACGTATTGTCTCATCCTCACCAGAACTGCTTGAGGATGTTGATGACATCCTATGTACAAAAGAGCAAACACATAATCATAATCAAATTTTAATGAAAGTATAAAAAGTCTCTATATCCTGTGTTGATCGCGTGTAATAGCGTGTCTCATTGTTTTAAATCGCGTGTAACAGCGCGTCTAGCTAACACATAACCCGTCGCCTTCTCCAAAAAACCATTTTCAAACTCCATCTTTCCTCTCCTTCGTCCGCCGCCAAATCTTCCCTCTTCCAACAGAGAACTAAAGCCAAGTGCAAGGAGCAGACATGGGTGCAAGGAGCAGACACGGGTGAAGGAAACCAGCCAAAAAGAAGACTCACTTTTCCAAAGGTGAGTCAATTTGTCCTTTGTCCTGTCTCTTTCCTTCAATTTGTTTATGCGATTATCTCTTTTCCTTCTGCGATTGTCTCCGTCCTTCTCTGGTCGTGCTTGCTTCAGTATTTTTGTGAACGATAGTGACAGTCTGAACTTTCTTTATAAGAAAGATTTGTTGGTGGTCGGTCATTTTGGAAAAAGTTTTTGCGCAGCCGCGTGTACGAGCGCGTGTATGTCTACGTGTACCCTGTTTGCACAGATTGTATACGTGCAGATACACGCGTTTTTGGATGGGTTTTTACACGCGACTGTGTTTATCCTTAAAGTTCACCCATGCTTGCGTGTCTTGCTTGTCGATCCAGCTCAAGAGAGAGATGATCCCATCTGCATATGGCTTGCCTTCACAAAATCATATGTGCTAGCTTGCATGTTGTCATCATGGGGAATCATCAAGCATGTATAGGAACAACCTTGATCAAGATGCTGCATAAAGTTTCTGCTTTCAATCTTCATCTTTGTGCTTTGATACATAGAGTGATTCCCTTCATGGCGACTGTGCTTTGATACATAGAGTGTTTCCTGGCATCGCCATCCCCTTTATCGCCTCTCATAGTAGCTCTTATCACCATCCCCTTCATGGATCCTTCATGTATATACTTTTATTTTTGTAGATTCTTGATGGATCCAGGTTCTTCATCCGATCCATTTGCGTACGGCACTTTACATAGAGTGTTTCCCGGCATCGCCATCCCCTTTATCGCCTCTCATAGTAGCTCTTATCGCCATCCCCTTCATGGATCCTTCATGTATATACTTTTATTTTTGCAGATTCTTCATGGATCCAGGTTCTTCATCCGATCCATTTGCGTACGGCACTTGGATGATAGAGATACTAAATCATTTTGGGTGCCATCCTGGTCTAGTTGAGCTTACAGAGTACATGTATGCCCATCCCCCTCCTGGATCCCCTGGTATGGTCACCCCTCCCCCGAGTATCCATGTCACTCCACTGTCGTCTATGCCTGCAAGCCCGACGAGACGGCATGCAGCTTCTCCTCTTCCACGCCCACCGAGGAGACATACCCTGTCCCCCAGACACACTCACGCACACCCTCCCAGGCATCGTAACGTCAGGGCTCATAGCCACCATCACGTACTCCCTCACAGCCACAGTCACGTACACAATCCCCTAGTCGTGACTCCACCCGTAGTACAGAGGAGAGCAAACGCTATAGTAGGAAGAGTGGGAGTGCAGGATGCGGCGGGGGTGCTTTGGTGGGGGAGGTAGTAGGGCAGGCGGTGAGAGAGGAGATAGAGGGAGAAGAGTTAGAGGAGACAGTGAGGATGAGGCGGAGGTGAGAGAGGTGGAGGGAGTGATCTACTATGATGTGACGGATAGGGGCGGGGTAGTGATGGATGCGAGGGGGAAAGAGGTAATGAAGTACATACGTGGGGTAGTTTCAACTTGTATAGAAATTGTTTTATTAAACTTAAAGATCAAAATAGCCGATTAGTTAGGGAGGTGATAGATGTTGTACATAGTCGGTACCCCAATCCTCCACATGCGACATTCTCGGATGTATGGGGAAGGACGCGAATAAGGGAGCTCTTAAATAATAAAAGATCTCACCTTAAGAAACTCGCGTATGTTATATGGGCTAAATGTAGCTGTCCTGCCGAGAAACCTGCCCACTGCGCACAAACACGAGTGGAACGAGGCAAAGAAACGAGCAGAGGGTGGCGTGAAGAGCAGGCAGCATGTGGAGGCACGACGGATCCAAATGGAGACCATTGGATCTTCGCATTTCGGATCTGGCGGCGTCAAGTCATGGGAGGCAGAGTTCGTAAGTATCTTGCCACTTTATTTGATTGTTTACTTAATTCATTGATTCTATGATTGTTTTAATCTTACAAATTGTGTTGATTATGATACAGAGATGACGGGTTATGGGGAGGAAGCCCACAGCCCACGATACTGGGTATGCTCGTCTGCATAGCAGACGTGACACGTGGGCCCTCTTCAGAGCCGAGGGACGTATTACGGACGCGCAGTTTGAGATGGCCATGAGACCATACGGTCGACAGGTACTTGAAAACTCTAAACGAATGATTTTGGTTTATTGAATTACATATATATATACTTATATACGATATATTACTTGAACATGCACAAGCTGCTGCTGCTGCACCTTCTGATGCTCCTGCCACCACTGATGATCCACCCGCCGCCACTGCTCCTACTGGACGTGAGCACTACTCATCGGACATGTATACCGATGTGAGCTCATCTGATCATGGAGGGAGCAGCGGGTCATCATCTGGGTTTGAGTAGTACTCAGACTTATAGTATCACATTCCATATTGAGGATGTGGTTGTATATATATTTTTGTAACACTGAAGCCATGGGCTTTTTTAGACAAACCAATTTGATTTTGTATATATTTGTTTATAATCGAAGCCATGGGCTACTTCGACATATGGACTCCCTTGTATATATGTGTACACATAAAATTTTTATAATAATATTGAATCGTGAATTGATAGTATTGCATTCATGTCTGTCTTGAATCGTGTATTGACAATGTATGCATTCATGTCGTTCTTGAATTGTGTAATGACAATGCATTAAATCTTCCTCTCGTGGATGGTGCAATGCACCCAAAAAAAAATCCCTATTGGGTGCTGGCAGCAGCACATAAAGATGATGTATGGTATGTTGATTCAGGTGCTTCAAACCACATGATAAGTCATGGGGAGTGGTTCAAGGAGATGAAAAACCTTGAAAGACCAGGTTTTGTGGAAACAGGGGATGACACTCCTCACCCAATTGCCCATGTTGGAGATGTGCCATTGTCTATGCAGGATGGCAAAGTGAAGTACCTTGCAGATGTACTTCATGTTCCGAACATAACAAAGAATCTAGTTTAAGTTGGCCAGATGATTGAGCAGGGTTTGCAGGTTTGGTTTATTCCTGATAGTTGTTATGTTGAAGACTTTAAAGACAATTGTAGTTTGGTTGCAAAAGGCAACAGAGTGGGCAGAATGTTTACATTGAATGTAAATATGCCTGAAGTGAGTGCTGCAATGTTTGCAAATGGTTCAGGAATTGTTGCAAACACAGACATTTGGTATAAAAGAATTGTGACAGGACTGCCAAAGTTTAAAGTTGAAGCTATGCAGAAAATATGTGAAGCATGCCAATTTGGAAAGCAAACAAAGCATGTATTTCCACGTAACAGATATGTGAGCAGAAATGCACTAGATGTTGTGCATTCAGATGTATGGGGTCCTACGAAAACCATTTCTATGGGAGGCTGCAGGTACTATGTGACATTTATTGATGACCACATAAGGAAAGTGTGGGTATTACTTCATGAAGGAGAAGAGTGAGGTGTTCACTCATTCTCATAATTTCAGAGTTATGGTTGAAAAGCAAACAGGGAAATATGTAAAGTGCCTGAGGTCAGATGGAGGGGGAGAGTACTTCTCCAATGAGTTCTTTGAATTTTTGAAGAAGAATGGTATTCGGAGACAGTTTACATGCAGATACACTCCACAGCAAAATGGAGTTGCTGAGCGAAAAAACAAGTACATTGTTGAGATTGCGCGAGCATTGTGATGAAAGAGAAGAATATGTCGCATAGTTATTGGGCTGAGGCTGTTTCTACAGTAGTTAACATCATGAACAGGACTCCAACTGCAGCCATACATGATGTAACTCCAGAGGAGAGGTTTACTGGCAGAAAACCTGATTTGTCTCATTTGAAAGTCTTTGGATGCATTGCATATGTGCATGTGCTAGATGAGCTAAGAACTAAGCTAGATCAAAAAGCTGAAAAATGTGTGTTTATTGGATATTCCCTTGAGCAAAAGGAATACAAGTGTTATAACCCTGCTACACATGAGTTGAGGGTAAGCAGGGATGTTGTTTTTGATGAGATGAGCAGTTGGTATGCTGCTGAAAAAGAAGCTGCTGGGGCTGATGTGAGTGGAAATGTGGTTGCACAAAATGCAAGTCAGCAATCACAGTCTTTGGGTGGACCAGGAGAGTCCTCGTCTAGTGGTTCAGTTGATAGACCATGGAGTGGTAGGCTGCATCATAATACCAGTCCTGCAAATGTGATTAGTACATCACACAAATGTAAAGAGAAAGTAGTTGGGCCCCTTAGTATGCCTAACATTTCTGCAGGGCATTCTTCTGTTGATGGAGAGTCTAGTGGCTCAGAGATGAGCCTTGATGAGGAGCTTGGGATCCCAACTATGAGAACACCTGGTGTAAAGAAGGCTATGGAAGCCATGAATGCAAAGCTGCGAAGATCTGGGAGAGTGAAGAATCCTGTGTGCAGAGGTTTACCTATGATGGTTATGTGACACATCACTATGCATACATGGCAAAGGTTGTGCAAGTTGTAGAGCCCACATGCATTGAGGTTGTTGGAAATGTGTTGGGAGAAAGCTATGGATGAGGAGATGGATACACTATATGGAAATGAGACCTAGGATTTAGTGCAATTGCCTGAAAGCAGGAAAGCCATTGGATGCAAGTGGGTGTACAAAGTAAAACATAACAGTGACGGAAGCATAAGCAGGTACAAGGCTAGATTGGTAGCCAAAGGATATGCACAGACATATGGCATTGATTATGAGGAAACTTTCAGCCCAGTTGCCAAGATGGCAACAGTGAGAGTTGTGATAGCAGTGGCTGCGTCAAATAAATGGTCTTTACATCAGATGGATGTAAAGAATGCATTCTTGCATGGGGATTAGCAGGAAGAGGTGTATACATTGCAGCCACTTGGTTATGAGGATGTGAGTCACCTCGAGCATGTTTGTAGGTTGAAGAAAGCCTTATATGGCTTAAAACAAGCACCAAGAGCATGGTCTGACAAGATTTCTGAATATCTTGTCACTATTGGCTTTCATGTAGCCAAGGCAGATTTCTCGCTGTATGTGAGACACAGTGATAGAGGGGTTGTGCTTGTTGTCATCTATGTAGATGACTTGATCATTACGGGGGAACATGATGTAGAGATCTTTGATGTAAAGATCTTGCTTAGACAGAAGTTTGAGATGAAGGATCTGGGGGAGCTTAGATATTTCTTGGGCATTGAGGTGATTAGGTCACCACATGGTATTGGATTACTGCAGAGAGAGTATGGCTTGGACATGTTGTCCAAGTATGGTATGACAAGTTGTAAGTCTATATCAGTGCCATTGGATCAGAATGGCAAGTTGAGTGCAGATTCAGGAGAGATTTTGGAGGATCCTATTATGTATAGGCACATAGTAGGGAGCTTAATCTACATGACGATCACCAGGCCAGATTTGAGCTATGCTATTGGGCTGGTGAGTCAGTTTATGGAGTTTCCTCGGAAGCCGCATTTGGATGCATTAAGACGCATACTGAGGTATGTGAGGTCTACTTTGCATTGTAGACTATTTTATGAAACTGGGACAGAGATATGTGTACATGGGTACACAGATGCTGATTGGGCTGGTAGTATCTCAGATAGAAGATCTACTAATGGCTTCATGTTTTCCTTGGGGAGTGTTGCTGTGACTTGGAGCAGCAAGAAGCAGCCTACGATTGCTCTATCCACCAGTACAGAGGTCAAGTACAGAGGTGATGCTATGGCAGCATGTGAGGTAGCTTGGTTGAGAAAGCTACTTGCAGATTTGGGTCTATCAGTGGTGGATTAGACAAGTTGTCATTTTCTGTGACAACATTAGTAGTATACAGTTGGCCAGGAACCTAGTTTTTCATGGTCGCACGAAGCATATAGAGGTCCACTACCATTTTGTCAGAGAGAAGGTCTTGGAAGGAGACGTTGACCTTGTATATGTCAGCACACAGGATCAAGTAGCTGACATCTTCACCAAAGCATTGGGTACAGAGAAGCTCCGCAGATTCAGGGCTTTTCTTGGTGTACATGAGACGGAGTTGAGCTCGAGGGGGAGTGTTGAGATATCAAGCTCATCTAGTGAGGCAGTGGACACTGATGACCCGCCTGGGGGATAGGCCCCACACTTACACCACTGGCATGGTTGGTGAGATCATGGGTGATATGCGGCCAGTGGGATGACAGGCTGTGTGACAGCCATTCTGGCATAGTTATAGCGCCAGCTTATTTAGTTGGGTTCACACTATAGAGAACCCTAGTATGTATTTGGTTGAGTACCTTTCATATGGAGTGTACTCTTATCTTTGTATATGGTGTGTTGAGTGTTGAGTGAAGAAGACATATTTGTCTTCTCAGTTGATCTTTGTTAACCAAATGCTCTGATACCAACTGTGAGATCCCTATTCCCACCGCGCAACGGATTCGGGGTACTAGCAGCGGAAGTAGCACTTCTTGCGCGAGGCAGGGTCCCACACTCGGGGCCTCGTCCACGGATATCCAGACAAAAGACTAATCCGTCGGTTTTTCCAAAACCGAACCCGGAAAAACTTCCCTTATCCGGAAAGCACGGGCGATTCCTCCAGGATAACTTTTTACTCTAACGTAGTCAAGACCATTAATAATGATCAAACTGATCCGACTGCACCTATAAAGATACTCGATCAGATCAAGGAAGAACTTGCACTTGGATCATTGGGATCAACGCTTTTTTCCCCATCAAGAGGCACAGCCGTTGATTCCTATCCATAGAACAATTACTATCCGGGACTTACTTCATCTATCGTAATAACGGAAATTGAGTCTCGATTTACGGATCCATCAATCCAGCCTAACCCCATCCGATCCCATGGGTTAGCCAACCACCCAACCACTGTAGTGATGGGATCCAATTTGGAATTTGGTTAGGTTTTGTCCCGGGTACCAAGGAAAAGAGTTCCAAGGCCCCCTAGCCGGAAGTTCATGCAAACATAAAACTAGCCACACCACTTACACACCCAATATGAAATTACCTTTTTCTTAGCATCAGCTAAAACAATCCTTTAATGAAACCATAGTACCACTGATCATAATCTTCCAATTTATCCGGTTGATTCATAATTTCCCATCATCAGAGTATCTATGGCATCATTGGCAACTAGAACGCTCACCACCTGTCCACACAGGGGCCTTTTCAATAGTTCCTAACCCATAATACTCGGCAATATAATCACTTATAAAAATCAAGATGGACTCTCGTTGAAGATTAGCAAGATCAACCAACAGATCCATATAAAGAGCCATGGACTCATCCATTGAAGACCAGCAAGGTCAATCAACCAGATCCATGCCCGGTTTCACAAAACAACTCTTACTCCTTGTTCCAATATCTTCCACGACGCACGTGTGGGTATCTTCGGCGACCCAGAGCCCGAGCACCGTATGGTCAGCACCCTCTAGGATCCTTCGCAGGTGACCTAGCGCTTCACTCATAGGCCGCTTCCTTGGTCCCTCATCCACCGTACCGGAAGCTCACCATTTAAATCGAACCGAGGCTGGTCAAGACCTCGGTCGACCTTGCTACGCGAGACGTCCTCCATTGACTCTCCGTCAGCAGTTGCAACTTTAACAGTTAGGTCTTCATGACCTTAATCCACAAGACGGTCAAAATGCTTCCCCAGCATTCATGACATAAAACAGTCATTTACAAACAGTCACAAAATACAGTTTCTAAATCAAACTCTCGTCTTTCCACATTATCCCTCCTTAGTCCACATTACTTATTCCACATTCCATTTAATGTGTACTCATTCTCATCCATTTCCTCATATCGGCGACACATTAATTCACAGACACATTCACATTCACACCCTTACATCCACATCTACATGCATACATCCATTTTTACATCCTCATTTATACATCCACATCCCATATCCACATTCATACATACACATCCATATCCACATCCATCTCCACATCCACATCCACATCCACATCCATACATCTACATCTACATGTTTACCTCCATTTTCACATCCTCATTTATACATCCACATCTCATATCCACATTCATACATACACATCCATTTTCACATCCATACATCCACATCCACATGTATACCTCCACTATCACGTCCTCATTCATACATCCTCATCCACACACATACATCCACATCCACACACATACATCCACATCCACATTCCCATTCATATCTATACATCCACATCTACATCCACATACATACATACATCCACATTCACATTCCATATCCATATCTACATCCACATTCACATACATCCACATCCACATTCCCATTCACATCTATACATCCACATCTACATCCATATTCATATACATCCACATCCACATTTCCATTCACATCTATACATCCACATCTACATCCACATACATACATACATCCACATCCACATTCCCATTCACATCTATACATCCACATCTACATCCACATTCCCATTCACATCTACATCCACATCCACATTCCCATTCACATCTATACATCCACATCTACATCCACATTCACATACATCCACATCCACATTCCCATTCACATCTATACATCCACATTCATATACATCCACATCCACATTCCCATTCACATCTATACATCCACATCTACATCCACATACATACAAACATCCACATCCACATTCCCATTCACATCTATACATCCACATCTACATCCACATTCACATACATCCACATCCACATTCCCATTCACATCTATACATCCACATTCATATACATCCACATCCACATTCCCATTCACATCTATACATCCACATTCCCATCCACATTCCCATTCACATCTATACATCCACATCCACATCCATATACATATATACATCCACATCCACATTCCCATTCACATCTATACATCCACATTCACATCCACATTCACATACATCCACATCCACATCAACATTCACATTCATACATATACATCTACATGTATACATCCACATCACATTCATACAACCACATTACATTCATTCTCGTTCTAACACATCCCATATACATCTTAACACATCCTAACTCATCTTAACACATTCTATCACATCTCATACACATCTTATCACATCTTTTTACATCTCATACACCTCTTATCACCTCCTATCACTTTCCATACGCATCTTATCAATTCTTATCACATCTCATACACCTCTTATCACATCTTATCACATTTCATATCTTTTTTAAGAGAATTCTTATATTTAGTATAAGATTTCTCTACACTTTTATTTATGCATAAATTCCATTTAAGGAGACTAACAGTTTCGAAATTAAAATCAATCTTTTATGCATCTTCTTATGCATAAGTTCAATTTGGTAGGAATTACACTCTTAGAATAAAAGAATTTCTCTTATGCATCTAAGTTATGCATAAAATCCATTTATGAGAAAAATCACACTTTTAGTATAAAAAGAATATCTTTTATACATACCACTATGCATGAAATCCAATATGATAAAAGTAACACTCTTACAATAAAATAATCAACTTTTATGCATACCTCTATGCATGAAATTCAATTATGATAAAAGTCACACTTTATGATAAAATAATCAACTTTTATGCATACTTCTATGCATGAAAATTAAAAATGATAAAAGTAACACTTTTGATATAAAAAAATTTCTTTTATGCATACTTCTATGCATGAAAATTAAAAATGATAAAAGTAACACTTTTGATATAAAAATTTTTCCTTTATGCATACTTCTATGCATGAAAATTAAAATGATAAAAGTAACACTTTTGATATAAAAAATTTCCTTTATGCATACTTCTATGCATGAAAATTAAAAATGATAAAAATAACACTTTTGATATAAAAATTTATCCATTATGCATACTTCTATGCATGAAATAAAAATGGTAAAAATAACACTTTTGATATAAAAATTTATCCATTATGCATACTTCTATGCATGAAATAAAAATGGTAAAAATAACACTTTTGATATAAAAATTTATCCATTATGCATACTTCTATGCATGAAATAAAAATGGTAAAAATAACACTTTTGATATAAAAATTTATCCATTATGCATACTTCTATGCATGAAATAAAAATGGTAAAAATAACACTTTTGATATAAAAATTTATCCATTATGCATACTTCTATGCATGAAATAAAAATGGTAAAAATAACACTTTTGATATAAAAACTTATCCTTTATGCATGATATTAAAATTCAATTTCTCCATGATTGTAATGAAATTCTTTCAATTAATCTAGGATGATAATTCCTAGAATATGGTAGGAAGTCCTCTTTTTATACTTTGAATGAGATTATTTTATGCATAATTTTTATAAAAAATTTGCCATAGCTCCGCTGCTATGACTGATAAATCTCAATTTTTCTAAGGGATAATGCTTATCATTAAGGAATTAATTAAAATAATCTCTAATTGGATTATTAATCCATAATGGATTGAATCATTAATATACATAAACTAAAAGCATAGAAAAAAGCCATTAATTTGGCCTCAAGCATAGCTTAATCTTGGGTTAAGAAAAAGCTTTATGAAAAGCTTGATTTGGACTGAGAACGGGTCATGAGTATGACCATTTCTTGAGTGAGGGAGAGAATTTACATAAAAATCATTAGAATTTAAACATAAATGAAAATTAACTTCAATAGCATTATGTAACTCTTCACTACTATTCAAACTTCAATAGCATTTTAAAAAAAACCATACCAATTAAACTTCTCAAGCTTGAGAGGGGTTGAGAAGAGAGAAACATTGAGAAATTATAGAAAGATCAATATTCACTAATTACCTTACAACTTGCTTGATTCTTTGTTCACGGTAGAGGCCCCCAACCAATCAATTGGTTAAGTATGTTGATGGAGCCACTAATGGGGATTGAAGAAAGAGGAAAGCTCCAAAAACTAGTGAATTATTAAATGAATTCACAGTTCTTGGCTTAGGTGGAGTAGAGTAACGATGCATAAACACTATATATTTTTCAACAAGGGGGGGGCTTCTATTTATAGGAAAAATTGAGCTCCTAACCAAACAAACTGATTCTAGAATTTTCTAAATCAGTTTGGTCAATAATTGACCATTTTTAGGTCAGTTAAGCTAACTTTTTGGAACTAGACTTGAATGAGGAGAGAGGAGAGATGAAATATCTCAATTTTTATGAGTTTAAAACTCATTCAAGCATGTGAAATATGCACCTCCTTTAAAGAACTCCCCTTCCTTACATATGTGTCATAATGGAATCATTTTAATATTGCTCATAGTTTTTTTACTAATAAACCTTGTACATTTTCAACTCTTCATCTTATGTGAAATATGCACCTCCTTTAAAGAACTCCCCTTCCTTACATATGTGTCATAATGGAATCATTTTAATATTGCTCATAGTTTTTTTTACTAATAAACCTTGTACATTTTCAACTCTTCATCTTATGTGAAATATGCACCTCCTTTAAAGAACTCCCCTTCCTTACATATGTGTCATAATGGAATCATTTTAATATTGCTCATAGTTTTTTACTAATAAACCTTGTACATTTTCAACTCTTCATCTTATGTGAGCATTTAAGGGACTCCCCTTCCTTACATATGTGTCATAATAAAATCATTATACCCAAAATATCTCATATTTTTAATATTGCACATAGTTTTTTACTAATAAACCTTGTACATTTTCAACTCTTCACCTCATGTGAGCATTTACTCATTTTTGGGTATTTTCTTTTTACAAGTTGGATTTATCTCCTCCCTACACATGGATTGATGCTATTGGTCCATAGGAACCTTAATTGGACCATAGTCTAAAGATTTCTGAAAATCTAGACCCTTAGGCTAAGGTTCTTTATACCTATTTTCAATTAATTCCGATTGCACATTTGAAAATTCTTTTTTGAATTTCTGTTTCAGGGGAACTCATCTGAATTAGAAGAGATATTTTTCTATCCAAAAATATTCAAAATCTGAATATTCTCTCTCTAGAATATTTTTCTCTCTCTAGGCTAAAACAGATAGAAACAAGGTCTTTATATTTCTGAAGAGGGATTGATTACAGGGAAAGATACTAGACATCAAAAAGGGGGTGGGGGAGGAATCTTACACTAACCTTGTTAAAATCCAACACGTGCACACGCAAACCCACACACACGCTATCTATTAAAAAGTCTCTCAACCAACACACGAATGCAAGACACTAAATCATTAACTATTCACAAAACTAAATCATTCATAAAACTTTTAAAAACACTTTCAACATATTTAAAAACACACACACACATACCGACAACAAAAATACTATCTCTCTCTCTCTCTCTCTCTCTCTCTCACACACACACACACACACACACACACACACACACACACAATTTCAAAAAAAAACACACACAAAACACACACACACTCTCTCTTTCTCTCTCTCTCTCTCTCTCTCTCTCTCTCACACACACACACACACACACACACACACACACACACAAAGTTTAAAAAACTATTTCTCTCTCTGTCTCTCTTTCTCTCTTTCTCTCACTCTCATACTTGAAAAGATGTAGGGGAGAAGAGAGCTTGAGCAATTGCAAGCACACACACACACACACAAACCCTAGAAGAGAACACACAAGGTGACAGGCATAAAATTCTTCTTCTTCTTCACACAACAAAAGAGGTCTACAAAGAAGATAAAGTGACTAACACACATAATAGAGTATATACAAGCAGTCCATAATGTGAACACGCAAAGAGGAGTGAAGATGCGGACTAGTTGGTGTAGTCCAGCTGTAGAATCTTTGGTACACACACACACTACATCAAAAAAATCCACACGTCACACTTGCTTTTCAAATTAAAAACATCTTTAAGAAGTCCCAACCTTTTAAAAATCCAACACGTGCACACGCAAACCCACACACACACTATCTATTAAAAAGTCTCAACCAACACACGAACGCAAGACACTAAATCATTAACTATTCACAAAACTAAATCATTCATAAAACTTTTAAAAACACTTTCAACATATTTAAAAACACACACACACCGATAACAAAAATACACACACACTCTCTCTCTCTCTCTCTCTCCCTCTCCCTCTCCCTCTCTCTCTCTCTCTCTCTCTCTCACACACATACACACACACACACAAAACACACACACACTCTCTCTTTCTCTCTCTCTCTCTCTCTCTCTCTCTCTCACACACACACACACACACACACAAAATTTTAAAAACTATTTCTCTCTCTGTCTCTCTTTCTCTCTATCTCTCTTTCTCTCTTTCTCTCTCTCACACTTGAAAAGATGCAGGGGAGAAGAGAGCTTGAGCTCTTGCAAGCACACACAAACTCACACAAACCCTAGAAGAGAACACACAAGGTGAGAGGCTTAAAATTATTATTCTTCTTCACACACAACAAAAGAGGTCTACAAAGAAGATAAAGTGACCAACATACATAATAGAGTATATACAAGCGGTCCATAATGTAAACACGCTAAGAGGAGTGAGTAGATGTAGACTAGTTGGTGTAGTCCAGCTATAGAATCTTTGGTAAAGATATGTCGGTGCTAGCTATCAAAGCTGCCAGTGATATAAATGTGGAACGGTCCTGCAGGTGCCTCGCGAGTGTCAGCTCATGTAGAGATTGACATCTCAACACTCCCCCTCAAGCTCAACTCCAGCTCATGAAATGTGAGATCCCTGTTCTCACCGCGCAACGGATTCGGGGTACTAGCAGCGGAAGTAGCACTTCTTGCGCGAGGCAGGGTCCCACACTCGGGGCCTCGTCCACGGATATCCGGACAAAAGACTAATCCGTCGGTTTTTCCAAAACCAGACCCGGAAAAACTTCCCTTATCCGGAAAGCACGGGCGATTCCACCAGGATAATTTTACTCTAACGTAGTCAAAACTCTTACTGATCAAACAGATCCGACTGCATCTATAAAGATACTTGGTCAGATCAAGGAAGAAACTTGCACTTGGATCATTGGGATCAACGCTTTTTTCCCCACCAAGGAGGCACAGCCGTTGATTCCTATCCATAGAACAATTACTATCCGGGATTTACTTTATCTATCGTAATAACAGAAATTGAGTCTCGATTTACGGATCCATCAGTCCAGCCTAACCCCATCCGATCCCATGGGTTAGCCAACCGCCCAACCACTGTAGTGATGGGATCCAATTTGGAATTTGGTTAGGTTTTGTCCCGGGTACCAAGGAAAAGAGTTCCAAGGCCCCCTAGCCGGAATTTCATGCAAACATAAAACTAGCCACACCACTTACACACCCAATATGAAAATTACCTTTATCTTAGCATCAGCTAACTTTAAAACAATCCTTTAATGAAACCATAGTACCACTGATCACAATCTCCCAA
The DNA here is from genome assembly GCF_041138505.1 of Cibotium barometz. NCBI lineage: Eukaryota > Viridiplantae > Streptophyta > Polypodiopsida > Cyatheales > Cibotiaceae > Cibotium > Cibotium barometz. Next base: position 26,486,241 of record NC_141081.1, on the reverse strand, counting down.
ATTATCCAGTTGATTCATAATTTCCCATCATTCCTTCATCAGAGTATCTATGGCATCATTGGCAACTAGAACGCTCACCACCTGTCCACACAGGGGCCGTTTCAATAGTTCCTAGCCCATAATACTCAACAATATAATCACTTATCAAGATGGACTCTCGTTGAAGATCAGCAAGATCAACCAACAGATCCATATAAAAGAGCCATGGACTCATCCGTTGAGGACCAGCAAGGTCAGTCAACCAGATCCATGCCCGGTTCCAGAAAACAACTCTTACTCCTTGTTCTAATATCTTCCTCGACGCACGCGTGGGTATCCTAGGCGACCCAGAGCCCGAGCACCGTATGGTCAGCACCCTCTAGGATCCTTCGCAGGTGACCTAGCGCTTCACTCATAGGCCGCTTCCTTGGTCCCTCATCCACCGTACCGGAAGCTCACCATTTTAATCGAACCGAGGCTGGTCAAGACCTCGGTCGACCTTGCTACGCGAGACGTCCTCCATTGACTCTCCGTCAGCAGTTGCAACTTTATCAGTTAGGTCTCCATGACCTTAATCACAAGACGGTCAAAATGCTTCCCCAGCATTCTTGACATAAAACAGCCATTTACAAACAGCATTTACAAACAGTTTACAAATACAGTTTCTATATTAACTCTCATTTTTCCACATTGTTCCTCATTAATCCACATTACTTATTCCACATTCCATTTATATGTGTACTCATCCAATCACCTCATTTTCCATCTCTTCACTTCAAATTCCTTCACATCACATATCATATATTCACATCCATATCCACATCCATACATCCACATCCATATCCACATTCACATCCATACATCCACATCTACATGCTTATCTCCATTTTCACATCTTCATTTATACATCCACATCCCATATCCACATTCATACATACACATCCATATCCACATCCATACATCCACATCCACATCCACATTCACATCCATACATCCACATCTACATGCTTACCTCCATTTTCACATCCTCATTTATACATCCACATCCCATATCCACATTCATACATACACATCCATACATCCACATCTACATCCACATACATACATACATCTACATCCACATTCACATTCACATACATCCACATCCACATTCCCATACATCCACATCTATACATCCACATTCCACATTCACATCTATACATCCACATCTACATTCACATTCACATACATCCACATCCCCATTCCCATTCACATCTATACATCCACATCTACATCCACATACATACATACATCCACATCCACATTCCACATTCACATCTATACATCCACATCTACATCCACATTCACATACATCCACATCCACATTCCCATTCACATCTATACATCCACATCCATTCACATCTATACATCCACATCTACATCCACATTCACATCTATGCATATATATCTTCATGCATATATCCATTTTCACGTTCATACATCCACACTCCCATCTCCACATCCACACATCCACATACATACATCCATTTCCACATTCCCATTTATATAACCCCATATACCTTCACATCTAATCTTTTACATCACATCCATTCTCGCCCTATCACAACCCATATACATCTTATCCTATCACATACACTTCTTACCTCATCCCCCCATACACATCTTAATTCATCTTATCACCTCCTAACTTATTTCATAAGCATCTTATCACCTCTTATCACACCTCTTATCACATCTCTTATCACATCTCTTATCAATTTATAGAATACAAGAGAATTCTTACATTTGATATAAGATTTCTTTACACATTTATTTATGAATAAATTCTATTTAAGGAGATTAATACTTTCAAAGTAAAAATCAATCTTTTATGCATCTTCCTATGCATAAATTCATTTTTAATGAAAATGACACTTTTGAATTAAATTTTAATCTTTTATGCATTTTTCTATACATAAATTCAATTTAGATGAGAATGACACTTTTGAATTAAAAAATCAATCTTTTATGCATCTTCTTATGCATAAATTCAATTTGGTAGGAATTACACTTTTAGAATAAAAAAATTTCTCTTATGCATCTAAGTTAAGCATAAAATCCATTTAGGAGGAAAATCACACTTTTAGAATAAAAAGAATGTCTTTTATGCATACCTATATGCATGAAATTCAATTATGATAAAAGTCACACTTTTATAATAAAATAATCAACTTTTATGCATACCTCTATGCATGAAATCCAATATGATAAAAGTAACACTTTTGATATAAAAATTTTTCCATTATGCATACTTCTATGCATGAAATAAAAATGGTAAAAATAACACTTTTGATATAAAAATTTATCCATTATGCATACTTCTATGCATGAAATAAAAATGGTAAAAATAACACTTTTGATATAAAAATTTATCCATTATGCCTAATATTAAAATTCAATTTCTCCATGATTGTAATGAAATTCTTTCAATTAATCTAGGATGATAATTCCTAGAATATGGTAGGAAGTCCTCTTTTTATGCTTTGAATGAGATTATTTTATGCATAATTTTTATAAAAATTTTGCCATAGCTCCGCTGCTATGACTGATAAATCTCAATTTTTCTAAGGGATAATGCTTATCATTAAGGAAATAATTAAAATGATCTCTAATTAGATTATTAATCCATAATGGATTGAATCATCAATATTCATAAACTAAAAGCATAGAAAAAAGCCATTAATTTGGCCTCAAGCATAGCTTAATCTTGGATTAAGGAAAAGCTTTATGAAAAGCTTGATTTGGATTGAGAACGGGTCATGAGTAGGACCATTTCTTGAGTGAGAGAGAGAATTTACATAAGAATCATTAGAATTTAAACATAAATGAAAATTAACTTCAATAGCATTTATTAAATTATGTAACTCTTCACTACTATTCAAACTTCAATAGCATTTAAAAAAAACCATACCAATTAAACTTCTCAAGCTTGAGAGGGGTTGAGAAGAGAGAAACATTGAGAAATTATAGAAAGATCAATATTCACTAATTACCTTTCAACTTGCTTGATTCTTTGTTCACGGTAGAGGCCCCCAACCAATCAATTGGTTAAGTATGTTGATGGAGCCACTAATGGGGATTGAAGAAAGAGGGAAGCTCCAAAAACTAGTGAATTATTAAATGAATTCACAGTTCTTGGCTTAGGTGGAGTAGAGTAACGATGCATAAACACTATATATTTTTCAACAAGGGGGAGGCTTCTATTTATAGGAAAAATTGAGCTCCTAACCAAACAAACTGATTCTAGAATTTTCTAAATCAGTTTGGTCAATATTTGACCATTTTTAGGTCAGTTAAGCTAACTTTTTGGAACTAGACTTAAATGAGGAGAGAGGAGAGATAAAATATCTCAATTTTTATGAGTTTAAAACTCATTCAAGCATGTGAAATATGCACCTCCTTTAAAGAACTCCCCTTCCTTACATATGTCATATTTTTAATATTGCTCATAGTTTTTTTTACTAATAAACCTTGTACATTTTCAACTCTTCATCTTATGTGAAATATGCACCTCCTTTAAAGAACTCCCCTTCCTTACATATGTCATACTTTTAATATTGCTCATAATTTTTTACTAATAAACCTTGTACATTTTCAACTCTTCATCTTATGTGAAATATGCACCTCCTTTAAAGAACTCCTCTTCCTTACATATGTCATACTTTTAATATTGCTCATAATTTTTTACTAATAAACCTTGTACATTTTCAACTCTTCATCTTATGTGAAATATGCACCTCCTTTAAAGAACTCCTCTTCCTTACATATGTCATACTTTTAATATTGCTCATAATTTTTTACTAATAAACCTTGTACATTTTCAACTCTTCATCTTATGTGAGCATTTACTCATTTTTGGGTATCTTCTTTTTCAAATTGGATTTATCTCCTCCCTACACATGGATTGATGCTATTGGCCCATAGGAACCTTAATTGGACCATAATCCAAAAATTTCTGAAAATCTAGACCCTTAGACTAAGGTCCTTTATACACATTTCTAATTAATTCCAATTGCACATTGGAAAGTTCTTTTTTGAATTTCTGTTTCAGGGGAACTTATTTTAATAAGATGAGATAATTTTCTATCTAAACATATTAAAAATCTGAATATTCTCTCTCTAGAATATTTTCTCTCTCTAGGTTAAAACAGTTAGAAACAAGTCTTTTATATTTCTGAAGAGGGATTGATTATAGAAGAAGATACTAGACATCAAAAAGGGGTTTGGGGGAGGAATCTTACATTCTACCCCACTTAAAAAACGTGAGATGTCCTCATCTCGCAAACTGGGATAATTTCGCAAGATGCACGAATTATGAGACTTAGAGAAAAATTTAAATCAGGATTAACCACCAAGAAAAAGTCTCAAAGAGAGCAAGATTCAAGATAAGAACAAGATTTAAACTTTATTCATTCTCGGAACTTATACAGTAAAGATAGAAGAACTCTTTACACTTCCATAAGCCCGTCCATCATATGATCACAAAAGCAGCACTCACAAGCTGCACAAGTATAGGGTAACTCATCTGTGGGAATGATTCTGCTGGTTATTGCCGCACCTATCTCAGTGGTATGAGGTGATCTAACAAAAGGACCTCTGAGAGGCAAGCCAAAAACGGGGTAAAGGCATATCTTCTCATGAGGAAGAAAACACGCCAATAAGAAGACCAGCTCAGAAAACCCAGGATGCCTTGATCTCATGACGCAGTAGTATCGGGGACCCAAACCCAAGGCTTCAATAACCATGGCCAAGCGGACATTGTTGCGAAAGTGCTGCTGACCCCAGGGTGTTACCCTAGTTATGTCTTGATAGGTCCGCCATTTGGTCTGCGCTACAGAAGTTCCCAAGTGAGGGAAAAGTGAGCGCTCATACTGTTCTATAAAATCCTTCTTCACAGACTCACTTGCATCTTGAAGGTGAGGAATCATTATGGATAAAACTAATTCTTGTTGCCAAGCCATGAAGGAGATTAGGAAGAAAGGAGATCGATGGGAGTAAGATTACTGTGAGCGACAAGTAAAAGTTACGACTTATATAAAGGAAGGAGCTAGCGTAACTTAGAAGCCAACGGTAGCTTGCCACTGAAGTTTTACCGTCTTTCCATGATTTGGGTTTGGCACAATTTTCTATAGAAGGCAATTCAGATATAAGGCTCACAATATCTGGGGGATAACTTCATATACTCCCCAAGAGATAAAGAACTTCTTTTGGGCCGTACTCGAATGAAGACCAAATCCTTGATATCCAAAACATCGATTCTCACTTCTGAACTCATTGTTCTGAATCCTTAAAACAGGTGGGACTCTTGAGAAGTATTCTAGAAAAAGGGTCTTCCTTTGTTAAACAAAACTTTCTTTTATTTTAGAGAGGGAATAATTATAAGATCAGAAAGGGAGATTCTTACTCCTGTATACCTCGAAGGCTGGGGAGGAATCTTACATGAAACGCAAAGCATATCTCGAAATCTGTGGAGGTTTTCAGTTCCCAAGGGCTTCATGAAGATGTCAGCAACCTGATCCTGTGTGCGGACGTAGGCCAAGTCGATGTTGCCTGCCAAGACTCTCTCTGATGAAGTGGTAATGCGTGACCTCAATGTGTTTCGTCCCCACGCATGGAAAAACTGGGTTCTTGGCCAATTGTATACTGCTAAGATTGTCACAATATATGACAACCTTTCTCTCCACATGCAACCCTAAATCAACAAGTAGCTTGCGTAACCAAGCTACCTCAAAACATATGCTGCCACCGCAACTCCTCTGTACTCTGCCTATGTGCCCGACAAGGCAATTGTGGGATATTATTAAAAAACCTAAAGCCCAATACAAAACTAAAAAAACCAAAACAAACACATGTGCACATAACACAGGCCCACACACAAGCATAGACACTTGCACATGCACCCACACTTGCACGCATGCATATATGTGCACAATGCATGTGCACACTCCTAAAAAGGTAAAAAGTCTCGCATATACACATGCACGTGCATAGCCCCTCCTTTTTTTTAATAGCTTCTCTCTTGTGAAAAAACCCCCTCTTTTTTTATTATTCTATAATTACATTAAAAAGACCCCTTGTTTCTTATTTTCTAAGAAAAAAAGATAAAAATGATAATTTAAAAAAGAATCCATTAAATAAAAAATATTTGTATTTAAAAAATAGGGCTACGTGGCCGAGCCCCCAATCAAGGGGCCAGCTGGGGCACCCATGCACTGCTTGCGACCTCGCCTGACGGTGGCTGCTCCCATGTCCATATGCACGAGCTCCTACCTTGATTCTCTGAGCACCCTGATCCACCATCACGAGCACCCGCCATGCCAATCCGCCACCGCACACCACCCCGATCCACCTGCGTGAGTACGTGCCTTGTCGATCTGCCACCTTGTAGACGTCACCGCCCGCCTCGACCATAGTTCTCGACTACTAGCGGCAGCCAGTGAGCCACGTTAGGGGATGACCATCCCCTAGCATCAACAGTGCAAGTACAGGGAGGGGGAGAGAGAGAGAGAGAGAGAGAGAGAGAGAGAGAGAGAGAGAGGCGAAAAGGAATGTTCTCATTATTTGGGCTCCCCACCACTGAGTGGGTAGAGTGCTCCCCACACGGTGGGTTCAAATACATCGCTCGGATAGTCCAAATGCTAGATACCCAAAAAGTCTAAAAGCAAATTCCACTAAGTGCCAGATCGATTTCCATTTACCACTAGACCCTTGTAAGTTTCCGGTTCAAGCCTCTTCACACATCATTTCACCCACTAGCAATTAGATCTGGGCAATCTATCTGACCATGTGGTTTAAGAACCCATGTCTTCTACCGCGATGATCACACCCATACCAACACTTCGCATGCTTCCCGCCGTCGACTCGGTTGCCTTGTTTAATCTTTTTCATTGAGTCTTGTTTTTAATAAGTCCCAACCCTCTTTCCAGCCAGAAATCACAATTTCGGTGTTGATGCATTCAAAAGAGCTACTACACATGGACACATACATCTGTAACTAACCTCGTTAATGCCAACCCTCTAGGTTTATCTTTGGATGGGGGGACCATGCTGGGGGCACTCTTGGCCCATGGTATGACCCATCATTAGGATAACTAGTGATCTCTAAAGAGCTTCAATGCATGTAACCTCTACCTCGACTTGAATTTAACACAACCACACCTCCCCTTGGTTGACGTATTCAGCACGAGGATGCCCAATCTCTCACCTTCAAGCTATGAGAGTTGGGCGTAACATCATGTCTTGCTAAGAAGAAGAATGTTCGAACTACCATCTACCCATGCAATCGTTCCATGGTGGTCCTAGATCTGATTCTGCCAATCAAAAGGGTGGGCCGCTTCTACCAACCACCTGAGTTTGAAGGGCCCAAGCCACAAAAGGAGGCCTTGCATGAAGAACTTCTACATTGCATATAACTTTCATGTTGTCTTGATAAAAGCTTAACATGGTTTCATCCACTTGACATAACGTAATGTGCTTTTTCATCTTACCCACTCGAACAAGCACCTATTTTTTGTAAGATGGCATTTAAATATATAAAGCTACCTTACGATGAGTTTAATGTCAATGGGAAAAGTCCAAGGACTTTATGTACATTTTTGCTTAAGACCACTAATAGTTACCATACCAATTTTAAGTTTGGCCGGCCTCGTGTGAAAACTAGTCACATAAGGCACTTTCCATCTTACCTACTCCAACGAGCACCTATCTTTTGTGAGACTACATCGGAACATATAAAGTGGCCTTACCATGAGCTTAATGTCAAAAGGGGAAAGTCTAAGGACTTTGTGTACAAACTTGCTAAAGACTAGTAATAGTTAGTGGACCATCTTTTAGTTTGGCCAGCCTGAAAACTAGTCACTTGTCAATTTTAACACTATGCAATACACAATCGTTTTCTTGCAATAGAAATACTTGTGAGCTTTTCTCTTCTCTACTATTTCTTGCATGCATGTATGCTATTAGATTCTTGCATGCTAGATGCATGGTTGCTTGAATACAAGTTTCCCTCTTTCATTAGTTACCCACCTTTTGTGAGAGAGAACCATTGTGAAGGACATTCACTTTCTGCCTCCATCTAGGCTTGTAAAAGAGCATTCTAGTGTGACAACAGAAAGAGGGTGCGATGCACGAGCTAGCCCCCACATCGGGGAGTTACATTGGTAGCTCAAATGTAACTCCCCACATCGGGGAGTTACATTGGTAGCTCAAAGGTAAGACCCAATGACACATGATTTGGCACAAGGCTAAGGGAAGCTCTTGACTTGAACACCTCATAAAGGGGCCCTTACAATGTAGAGCTAAAAGATACCCGTGCAAATAATCCTCAAATAATCATGGCAAGGGTGGAGCATTACTTTCAAACACCCCCCTTTTTAATATATCGTTGTAGGTGAACTACCTTTTTGGTCCAACACTAGGTTGATGAAGAGCTCAGAAGATCTCAAATGAACCAAAAAAGTGGCATCAGATCAAGGCACAAGCTATCAGGCAATGATGGCGTAGTGGCAATATAAGAGATTCAAGCATTCCGACAATGGATTGGTGGCTTAAGTTGGTCGAAAGTACACATTGTCCAATGGGGTAATGTGATGATTTCATTAAGTCTTGGAACTAATATCATTTGCATAATTCCATAACAAAGTTTTGAACATGATGAGTGTCTCTGAATTATGTAGGTGGAAAAAAGTGGTGACCTGGCATGCACACCTCGTTAAGTCTTCACAAAGTTTTGGAAAAAAAAGTAGAATCAATAGCATTTGCATAATTCCATAGCAAAGTTTTGAACATGATGAGTGTCTCTAAATTATGTACATGGAAAAAAATGGTGACATGGCATGCACATCTCATTCCCAGCTTATCGAAGTCCAAGCATGGAAGTTGGTTAGTTGGAGAGGGATTGAATTATAAAATAACCATATATGATGCTTGTGTGTCAGACATGGAAAATGCCCGTTTACAAAGTGAAAAACAAAACTCATACAACATGGGAAAACACTTTGGGGCAGACTCCAGGTTGGATAAACTCATAAAAAGGGCAAATGTGCATTCTCTATCTACTACACAAGTTCCTAGGCTAGTGAAGAGAAACTCATAAAACAGGAAAATTTGCATTCCCTATCTCTTGCACACAGGTTACTAGGCTAGTGAAACATAGTTCTGTATAGGTACACCTATGTACAAGGCCCCCACCCCTTTAACAGGTGATTGAGAGTCTACAAGGCACAAAATACAAGAAACAATAGTGATTGATGTGGAAGACAACACTAGCCACGTGCCAAAATATAACGCGCATATGCGAGACTAAAAAGCCATAGGGCGACAAAGGAAGATATAGTTGGATAATTATACGATGCTAAGGGACATGAATCCCCAGGGAGAGGTAGTTGTTGATTCACCCATATATAAAAAACATTTGGGTGATTCAATGGACTCCACAAAACTATAGAGTTAAGTGCATGGATGTACTTAGGGGCACATGGAAGTGCAGTTGCATGATTGTTGTTAATGCTTGCACCTTTGTTCTTCTCAACACACTGCACAAAAGGCCACCCAAGTAATAAAAGCATTGACCACCCATCTCCCCTACCACCACAATGTTCCTACACTATGGCCACTTGTTGAGGGGTCCAATCCTCCAGATTATGAGGTTAATGATTTGTTTCAAGCTAGGTTTCAACCTAGAGACAAGGTGTATGGAAAGAAATGTAAAGTCCAAAGTTAGTAAATCAAGATGACATGCAAGGAGAGGAGACTACTGCAGTGAACGACAAAATGTCACAAGATGGTCAACACACAAGCATTTTAAACGAGGCATTAAAGAGGATCAAAAGAGCCTTAGAGGTTAAGTGCAAGGGTAACTACAAAGATGGTGATTAAATAAAGGGAATGCGAGGTTTTATGATAACACCACTACTCATGCTCTTGCCCATATTTCATTGGAAGGGTTGAATAGAAGAAGCCTTACCTAGCTTGTAAGCACTTATACTTGTTTACTTGAGGGTCATGGGAAGGGTTGAAAAGAAGAAGCCTTATCGTCACCAAAAAAATTCCCCCATCCTCAACTAAAGTGACACAAGGGATAATGGACATCAAGCTCATGCCTAGATGATGCCACAAAAGGGCATTGCATGGCATGCCCCACCATTTAGTTTGCTAATTCAAGAGCCTCATGAGATAATTATGAAGACACATCATATATGGTGAGCATAAGTGAATCCTAGCCTCATGTTGACAGAAGTCCTCAATCCTTGCATCTTTCCCCTCCTCATCCAAATCTTCCTGATGTGGTGCTTATTCAAATTCTAACAAAAATTCAAATGTCACTAGAGAGCAAGAGGTCCGTTTGTCTACTCACTTTGGAAGTCCTCCTACCAAGTGTAGAGAGAGAGAGAGAGAGAGAGAGAGAGAGAGAATACTTTGTATATATTTATATTACTTCAATTGCTTGTATATGGAGGGGCATAGCTTTTATTCCTTCTGTGTGGTCTACGTGTGTAAAAATAAAGGGTGGGTTAGGGAGCTTGAATTTGGACTTTCTTGTCCGTGTGTTTTGGTATAGAAAAAGAGCATAAGATAATAGAGATAGAAACCGCTCGCCATTATGAAAATAAAAAATGCTTACTAGAAATTGCTCCTTACCGAAAAGAATTCCCCCATCTTTAGCTAAAGCAATACATTAGGGATAATGGACATCAAGCTTTGTGCTTAGATGATGCCATAACAGAGCATGCATGGCATGCCCCACCATTTTATTTACCAATTCAAGATCCTCACAACGTAATTATGAAAAGGGGTATCATATACGGTGAGCATAGAGGATGCACTGATAGAGACTCGAATATCACTAGAGCAAGAGGTTCTTTTGTCTACTCACTCCTAGATTTCTCCTACCCACACACACACACACACACACACACACACACGTATATATATATAGAGAGATATTGCGCTAGGCATGCCCTATTTGGGTTGAGGTTGTAGACTTTCCACCATCAACTATGTAGGAATTGTTACCGTTGGCCATACATACTATTGGGGAGGTGTTGGTGGAGCCCAGAATGTTATCCAAGAATAAAAATAGGATTTGCATACTGTGGGATATTGGGAAGGCCCTACCTCGACAATTGAGGTTATGCGTGGATGGACTTGACCCTTTGTAGTTCAAATTAAAGTGGGGATTATGCAGGCCATTGCCTCTGTTGTGGTGGGGAGATGGGTCACTTCATTTCAGAGTGTCCAAAGGAGGTGAATGCTCAGCCACAATAGAATGTGTCCCAGGGTTCGATTCATAAGGATATATTAGCTCCTATTTTGCCATCGACTTTGAATATAGAGAGGGCAAACAAGTAGTAAAACAAAGTGAGAAAGTGGTAGATAAAGTAAACAAGTTTTGGCAGATCAAGGTAAACAAGTTTTGGCAGATACAGAAGATAGACCTTGGCTTGTGGTGGCGAAGAGAGACGCTTGCCAGACAGCTACTTCTAGTGGTAATCAAAATGTGGGTGCTATTCATGGTGCCTCTTCATCATTTCGTCCTGGTGCTACAAGATGGACTCGAGAGAAAGATAACCAAGGCATGGTATTACACTCTTGGTATAATCTCAGACCTCGAGTTACGAAAGAAAATTTGGTAAATTTTCCTCTTCTATATGATAAAAAAGGGGCTATGGTCTCAACTTGGGACAAGAAGTATTCGAATGTCAAGTGGAGACAGGATACATCACCTGATAATGTTCATACTTTAGGTGAGAATGAACAGGTGGATTTTTTACTGTGAAGAGTATGGGAACAAATGGAGAGAGAAGGCATTGAGGATCCTATGCAATATTTTAAAGAAAGAGAGGGCGATGGTGGTACCTCTCATTGATTGGCTTTTTGTTTTGATGGATTGTGAAAATTTCTCTTTGGAATGTAAAAGGTGTGTGTTCACCATCCAAGAATTATCACATGTGGCATATTGTGTTTCAATGTCAATGGGATATGTTTTGTGTTGTGGAGCATAAACAACATTCCATGGGGCTGGACAATTGTATGATTACAAGGAATTTCATGTGTTTTATAGTGGGCACCCCACTACACAATGGTCATAATTGCAGTGAAATCTCAATTTAAGCCATCATTGGTTATGCAGGATGTCCGGGGGTGGTTCATTATTGTGGAAGTGGAGTTTATGGATGAAACATTATGGCTTCTGGGGCTGTATGCACCTAATGGTGTTGCACATCGTCGTCAATTATGGGATGATTTACTGTGTTTGTGCAACGCTAAGCCTGGATTTGTGTTGGGTGATTTTAATGTATGTGAATTGCCGGAGCATGCTTCTACACCTCACTCTATTATGGATGGACCGGAAAGGCATAGCTGGAATGTGTTTGCCATTCAAGTTTTGGAACAAGATATGTGGTCATGGCTACATCCGCATATGAGAGAGAATTTACATATGCCTCTCAACAGTAAATGGGTACAAGAGTTCATTTGGACTAAATGTATATTTACTGGCATGATTTGTTTCTGCCAGAGATATTGTCCATGCAGGTGGAATAAATCATATTTTGTCAGATCATTTCCCTTTAGTATTGGAGATGTATAGCCATTCTATGGATGCTTATAGGCCATTATTGGGAAAGGCTCCTCTTAAGGTTAACCAGACTTTCTTGGAGCATACTGTTTTCCATCAGTTTATGCTACAGGTGTTACAAAACTTTCGAGGCCATGTAATCTATGTTGGGGTGTCAGCTTGGGAGTGTTGTATGTTCAATATTTAAAAGCTTGCTCGCGAGTAGTATGGGATTCATAATGCATCATGTTTTAGGGAGAAGTTGTGGACCTAGAATCGTTGTTGGTTTTCATTTGAACCAGGTGATTCAAGAGGATGGTTCTTTCCCTGACATTGAGATAGCTATTGATTGGTTGTCCCATCAAGTTGCAGTATTGCACGAGAATCAATATGTGAGATATAAGCTTATGGCTCGAATGGATGCCCTAATGGATTCTAATTTTCAGTCACATACGTTCTTTTCTTGTTTACAGCAAAAGAATGCACGTGAGAATATTGTCAGGATGCAACATGGGCAAGGAGTGTTAATTATTGATCCTACTTGTTTTCTAGATGTGTGTATGGACTTTTATCACCATTTGTTAGGTCTGCATGAGGTCATATCTCCTGATGTCATTAGAGCTAGACAGTCTTTGTTCACTTGGTTCATCACCAAGTATTAGGCATTTCTGCAAATGAATTGGAAAGAGATATTTCTGCGGCGGATGAGATGGAAGATGTGTTGAAGCATTTGTCTAAAGGAAAAAATCCAGGATGGGATGGGCTCCCTAATGAGCTTTCATGAAGTATGTTGATGAGTTGAAGGTCCCTCTCGCTTCTATTTTTCAAGAGGTGTGGAATACAAGTATCATGCCTACGAGTTGGAAGATTGGGCTTTTCACGTTTATTGCCTAAAGATTCATCCCCAGTTAATCTACGTCAATAGAGACCAATCACATTGATGGGGGCCATGTATAAGATATTTACAAAGGTCTTAGCCAAAAGGTTGTAACGATTTCTTCCTACTTTGATTTATACAAGGCAATATGGATTTATTCAAGAAGGTCAGAATATTTTGCATAATATATCGAATGTACAAATTGGAATCGATTATGCAAGGGCTTTGAGGCAAGAGGTGGTTATGATTCAATTGGATATTAAAAAGGATTATGATCAGTATATTTTGTATAATATGTTGAATGTACAAATTGGAATTGATTATGCAAGTGCTTCGAGGCAAGAGGTGGTTAATATGATTCAATTGGATATTGAAAAAAATTATGATCACGTTAGTTGGTCTTTTCAATTGGATATTGAAAAGACTTATGATCACGTTAGTTGGTCTTTTCTTTCACAGCTTATGCAGGCTATGGGATTTGGCCCTCGCATGTTTTCTTTGATTTATACTATTAGCCAACATGCAGTGGCTAGGCTTATGATTAATGGTGGGGTGACTGAGCCCATTCATTTGACGAGATCGGTCAGGCAAGGATGCCCACATAGCCCTCTCTTGTTTACAATTATTACACATCCAATCTTATCTCAACTGGATAAGTTAGTGGAGGACGGTGAAGTTGTAGTGCTTACTCTTCCAAGCGGAGAGCAGATGGTTGGCCAAGCATTGGCAAATGATTCTTTCATGTTCCTTAAGGATCAAAGAGATAATGTTCAAAAGGCTATGGCTGTTTGGGATACTTTTGGTCTTGCTTTAGAGTTATACATTAATATGCAAAAATCTGCTTTGATAAGATATATCGAGAGAGATTTACTTGGTTTGGGATGGAATAGGTAGGTCATACAAAGGGTATGCATCACACGCCACTTGGGTTATCCGATTGGAGTTGATGTTGATTCACAGGCTTTGTTGGCATGGACTTTGCAAGGATAAATAATAAGTTTGTGTATTTGAAATCTTAGGGTTGGCCTATGCATGTTTGGCTCAAAGTAGCACAATCCATTGTGACTAGCATGATATCTTTTTTCTGGCCTTTATTGCCATGGATGGGCATCAGATACAACAACCAATTACATTTATACTATGGAAAAGAGTAGGAAATAAGCCAAGGTAGACGTGGATTTCTTGGGAACATGTTACTACTCCGAAAAAGAGGAGTGGAGGGGCAGTCCTATTAGATGTCAGATTACATACTGTCGCTAGGAGATGGCCTTTATTGCAAGATATGTGTATCTCAAGAGCCATGGGTGGTAATGGCTACGGTCCTCATAGAGGAGGCCGCACTTGTGCATGGTAATACTAGGATTGATGGTACATGGTGGGATGTAGTGAATGGTTCCCAATAGGTTCGAGTGGTGACTTCACCTCTCCTTTATCATTTGATGATCTCATGGAAGGAGGTGTTGGCACACACTAAATGGAAGCCTTCAGATCAGCGGTTGCAATTGAATTCTATGGCAAATGAGGTGTTGGCTACTTCATGACTTCTGGAGTGGCCTGACAAACTTGTTGAGCGGCCAAAATTTAATAGAATGGATCGATTAACATAGTGAGAATTATGGATGCTTTGTTGCCATGTAGAGGCCGCTTATTGTCTTTTCAGAAATCCATCAATATTTTTGGGTTTCACGTGGATATGTACAGTTATGAGAGAAGGAGAGGGCAGGCCTTACACCATTTGTTGATATTCCTCAGTTGGAGGATCAACAATCTTGGTTAGATTGGACATTTAGAAAGCCTCAGGACATTGTCCAACGTATAGCAAATCAAGTGTACCACATGATGGTGGAAGATAAGCACTAGATCACTGAGAAGGCTAATAGGGTATGGAACATCAAGAAAAGTAGGGCTGGTGAAAATAATCTTACATGGCTGGTGGTCTAAGATTCCACATCAAGGGAAGGTGTTCCATGACGCATGCTAGTTAGAGGCCTACCATTGGGGGACCAACTGCAAAAGTGACAGATTACTTTTGGTAATTGTGTGTTTTGTACTACATGCTTGGAAACATGTCCGCATCTTTTCATTTCATGTTCGATGGCAAAGAAGGTGTGGGATTTCCTTTCTCGCATATGGATTTCGTGTTGACAGATAGGCCCGTAAAGGTTAAAGGCTGGACTTTTGGCAAGATTCCGAATGGGCCAAATAACCCAAAACATTCAGTTTTCTTTCATTCTTTCAAGTGGACAGGTTTGTGGCATATCTGGTTAACTAGGAATGCCTTCATATTTGATGCAAAAGTGGGTATTATAGCGCACATAGGGCATATAAAAGGGCTACTATTGTGGCAAGTCTCTTCCTTGTGGTCAGCTCATTTGGTGGAGAATGACACAGCTATATATTGGATGAGGGTACTCCGAGCTACACCTGTGGTTCGAAGTAATTAGTGAGGGAAAGCTAGTACATCACATGGCAGCCATGTAATGTAATTTTTGGTAATATATAACTTCTATTACGAAGAGAGAGAGAGAGAGAGAGAGAGAGAGAGAGAGAGAGAGAGAGAATGCTTCTTTGTATATATCTAATTTGCTTCCATTGCTTGTACATGGAGGGGCATAGTTTTCATTCCTTCTTTGCGGTGTGTGTTAAAATAAAATAAAAGGTGTGGGGAGCCTGGGTTTGGACTTGCTTGTCCATGTGGAACATGGAGGGGAATTGGGATCAAGTCATCATCATGACGTGAGGTCCTTTTCTTAGTAAACAAATGGACGTAGATAAATATTAATCATTTATGATGACATAACACATTTTTGCTTAGTAAAAAGAAAAAGTAACAAATAATATAAATGAACTCTTTTGTATATCTTCCTTCTGGCACACAAGGAGGACTAGGATATACGATAAAGCCACTCAACTACATGACACATAGAACAATCACATCCATAAAGCACCCTCATTTCAATATGGAGATTTCTTGCAGCCTTTAGGTGCCTATATTTGATTACATTACACTTTGGAGACCTAAGAATTGGCATAGGAGGTCTCATGAGATACCCCATTGCCACTCATCTTGATCCAAATCAAACACACTCGGTGCTCCAAAGGACCATGTATGATCTCATTGGGTCTCTAGAAGACTATGTAACTTTTAGTATAGTGGTTCTAGGGTTTCCTTTTCTTTTTTGATGTTTTCTAGTATGATTTTGGAGAGAGGCATCATGCATTCATTATTTTAGTATTCTTGTGTATTATTCTTGGACTTATGGGCCAATTTGGTCCCCTTTCCCTTTGGGAGACGTCAACACAACCTTTTTTCTCTTCCATTTTGTCTTTTTTGTGTATGGAACAATTTGATGGCTCAACATTAAGAGACTCATCTTCCTTTGTCTTGGCAAAAGAGCACCACCCCCACCCCCCCTTCCTCCCCATTCTTTAGCTTTTCTCTCTCTCTCTCTCTCTCTCTCTCTCTCTCTCTCTCTCTCTCTCTCAAATGTCCCATGTGGACTTATGAGGCTTGCTCACAACCTTTAAATGAGGGGCCATAAATCACCTAAGCAATGTAAGTGAGGGCAAAAAAAGGAGGTGACTTAGGGGTTTCTTGCAAGACTAAGTACTTGGCTTGGACCTTTGGCACTTATAGGCATTTATTAGTAGAAAGGGACTTGAATACAAAAAGTAACTCTCTTAAGGCCCCCAAATTGACGTGGGGCATTTATTAGGGAGGGACTTGAATGAAAAAAGTAACTCTCCTAAGGCCCCCAAATTGGTGTGGGGCATCTCTCTAGCTTTTAAACTATTGTGTAGAACTACGTATTCAACTTCTACGTTGATGTGGGGAGATTTTCTTTAATATCTAAGCTATCAATGATTAGGGAGGGACTTAGAATGCAAAAACCGAACTCTCTCCTAAGTCTCCTAGAGTTTGTGTGGCGATAATTACTTCTAAGTTATGAAAACAAATCGGTCCTTCTTAATCATTCTAACCTCTCCCCATGACTTTCACATTGGGTGGATATTAATGTGTATACGTAACTAGAGACTTTTTACAATACTTTCACTTGGCTTAGCATCCACTTTCAAAGTGCCATAAGTTTATAAGTTAGTAAATATATAATTAATATTTATTAAAATAATAAATATAGTATTGCTAGAGTTGGTATTGAAATACACCCCACTACTCATGCCTTATTCTGGGGAAATCTCAAACATACTGGGGTTTTCATAACCCACGATTCATTTTTGCAGGTGTATGACACGGAAAGAGGCAAAATCAGACTGCCTAGGTTTCGTCCTAGGACGAGAAGGCGGTATCACAAGAAGAAACAAATTGATTACACTTTTGTAACATTCATAGAGCATCCAGTTGGGACCAGGCCCACAGAGTAAAAATATGGTCTAAGAAAGGGGACATTTTAGAAAGACAGACCCCATGGGGGTGTACTACTACAGAGGCCATGATGGAAGCTTGCATAGTACTGGGATATCAAATTTCATGGGACCAGTCTAGTTTTTTGCTGGAAGATGAGAGATGGGCTTTACTTTTTGTAATCTTTCAAACGAAGTAAAGAGTGAAAAGTAGGAATGGGTTGAGTAATTCTCTGATGTAAACGACTTAGTGGTGTATCTCTGGCTTTTTCTAGTTAATATATACATTTACTATTGGTCCCTCCCCCCAAAAAAAAAGAACCCACAACCTTCACTGATGTAAACGACTTAGTGGTGTATCTCTGGCTTTTTCTAGTTAATATATACATTTACTATTGGTCCCCCCCCCAAAAAAAAAAGAACCCACAACCTTCACTTACAATTACTTAGTGACATGCCACTAGGGTATTATAGTGGTGTGAAAAAAGCCCAAGAGGCGTTAAAATTATATTTTTGCAAAATAAGCACAGATATTCACGGTGATTTTATGTGCATTTTTTGGTTAAACAATAAACATATAAAAATAAAAATGATTTTAGTTTTTTTACGCTATTAATATATATACGTATTTTAAGCAGAGCATCAGAGGCCGTAGCTCACTCGTCATCTCGAGCGGAGTCGCGCTCCTACTCTTCAAAACAGGGTCGGTTTCCAGCGTCCGCTCGTCCGGTGAATTAGGTTTTTCCGTGTAAGTCTGTGTCTCGTACGACTCAGAGGCGAGAAAGAGGTGTGTGTGTGTGTGTGTGTGTGTGTGTGAGAGAGAGAGAGAGAGAGAGAGAGAGAGAGAATATGCCCAATTGGATTTGGCTTAGATCAGTTAGATAGAGAGAGGAGACCCCCCGCCCCGCCAACGCACATGCAGAGCTAGAGAGCGAAAGATATAGATTTTTGCTCAGATTGTGTTAATGTGCATTTTGAAGAAGTGGGTTGCGCTTAGATTGGGGTTTACTTCTACAATCAGGAAGTGGGTTGATTACAGGAGAGAGAGAGAGAGAGAGAGAGAGAGAGAGAGAGAGAGTTCTCCCCTCCTTTCATTTATATATATCGAGGAAGTGCACACATTCGGATCCAATGAGACGATCAGCCCATACTCTTAAGCGTGCCCTCGCCAACACAAGGGCTTTAGCCTCCCGCCCCCCTCCACCAATGGCTCCAACCACCCAAGCAGGAAATGCCCAAAAGGGGCTCATCAGCAGCAGACCCCTCTCCTCTTCACCTGCATGGTCTCCCCCCATCACCATCGACACCATCAACAACAAGGTACCCGTCTTCTCTCTAGCTACACATGCCATGATATGCGTGCATTGCTTGAACTAGTGGGGGCTTATGATATTGGTTTAAGGGGGTAAATGAAGTGGTTTAAGTTATTTATTTCAGATCAGTACCAAGCCTTAGCTATGGGGTAGTTTGAATTGCTTGGGGGCGTATGATGTAGAATTAAGGAAATGAAGTGATTTAAGCTATGTGTCTCAAATCAATGAGGCTAATCATGTATGAGGTAGCTCATTTCCCCACCCTTGGGCACTATTAGAAGAAGAGCATTTTGTGGGCATGTTTGTGGACCCCAGAGATCGTGAGTTCAAACACAGTCACCTCCTTGAAATTTGTATTAGGTAGTCTGTATTGCTTGAACACTGTCACCTCCTTCATGTTTGCTTGAACTAGTGGGTGCATTCAATGGAGCAAATGAAGTGATTTGAACTCTTTTTCTAAATCAATGGGTGCTAAATTTTTTAGGTTCAACCAGTCCGTGCATCTAGGAATGGGTTGCTTGCAATTGATTATATCTACAACAACAGAGCAAAATATATCTTGGAAGTCGTTAAAAAAAAGAGTGCTTGCTTGTTGTAGACAACGGTATATGTGAGCAGGGTATGCACAGGCCCCGGTTTGGTTGAATTAGCGGGTCTAATGATGTAATTTTAAGATACTTTATTAGAAGTGGGTCTAATGATGTAGGCTTAAGCTATCTAATTAGGATCAGTGGAGCAAATGAAGTGGTTTTAGGACTTGAATGACCTAGGTTCAAGAAGCTATAATACTGGAGTAAGCTATTAGCAGGTGGCTCATGAATAGCTATATAATATGTACTTTTCGTATTGTGTCATGTATTCTTTTTTTTTATTAAAATATTGAGGGTGTAATTTATTTAATTAGTTGATAGGCAACATCATGCCCACTGGCGCCAGTTTCTAGAGGTGGCAGCCAGGCAAGTTGGAGGAGATGGGTTCAGGGCAACCGCCGGGTTCAACAATCCAGGCGGGTACAAGGCTGCCTACTTTCCATCAACCACCCATGTGTGTAGGGGGAACCATGCAATACATATGGTAAATATTATTATTAAATCTTAATAAAGTTGGGCACCCACATTAAATCAAGTGTCCAGTCAATGTTTTAAATGTGTGTGAACACCCAACCTTAAAAAAATTAAGGTTTACATTACTTAATTGATTTTACATTTCAAAAGACCAAAAAGGACAACACTTACCACCTGTTCACACGCCACACCAACTCGTCAGCAGTAGATAGCACACCCACGGTACACTGGGGGTGTCCCCATCCACCAGTGTACTGGCAGGACATAGCAGGCAAACACACAGCAAGTCATGCGAAAACAAGTTTATGCATCCAAACATAAATGCATGTGCACATGTAATGGATGAGATCTCCCTTTCATGAAACTTGTACAAGGATTTCTTGTCGGGCACAAAACTGGCACGATAGAAACGTGAAGTCCTGGTTTTCCTATGGAGTGAGAGTCCCATAGGCAAAACACAACTCCTTGCACAAGCCTTCCTATGGAGTGACAATCCCATAGACAAGGTGAGCACAAATATCAGTCCTACCATGGAGTGATAGTCCCATGGATAAGACACAATCCTGGTCATACACCGGTAGCAGCAAACAGGCTCCTGTCCATATGGCACAATATTGATCACACGGGTGGCACAAAATTGGTTCCCGTCCATGTGACACTAGATGACCGACCCTTTCACATGGGGCACTGGCTTGGCCACATGTGAACATGGTACAAATTTGGCCGCTCTATGGAGTGACAGTCCCATATAGAACTAGCTCCAGAAATAGAGATGGACCAAATGGTAAGGACAGAAGGACTGACTTTGGACTATAGATAAGCCAAATGCAAGACCTTTGAAAGACCAAGAGTTGGGTTGAACTGTACACGGCTGTAGAAGCACTAGTGATGACCGATCTTAAGCCTATGCACTCCTCCAATGGAATGTAGGAAGGTTGCAAATCTGAGGCTCAGAGAAGGGGCTGATTGGGCAAGTAGTGAGAAATGAGGGAGGCAAGCCGGCTATATATATGCCCATGTGTAGGCAGCCGACTAGAGATAAAATCCTCCACGGCTGAGGAAAATACCCAAGACTCCACAAAATGGGAAATAATATGGGAAAATATATGTGAGAAGTGACCAACCCCTCTAACTAGCATGGTCAGCCCTAGAGGCTATAATAGGACACCAAACAGGAAGCCAACAAGAAGGGGATGATGTCTAACACCCCCTCTCAGCACAACCGGATGCTGAGTGAATTCCCAGAAGAAGCCAGAGATGCCATTCTCGATCAAAGATGAAAGATTGCAGAAATAGGTACCAAGAAAGCTCCACAAGCAATCTTCTCAGCAACTCAGCTACAAAAGCAACAGAACAAGCAACCAGGTACACCGCTCCTCTGGAAGAAAACAACCATGTAGGCTGCGACATGTTGCACCAAATAATGGTTCCAAACCCAAGTGTAAGAACACTCCCTGGAGAAGGTATGAAAAACCTCATTACCAACCAAGGTAAAATCCTATATATAATCAATCCTGGGAGAAGCAAACTGCTCACTGGAACCCTCAAAAGAAATAGAGTCAGCTTGCTCCAACTCTGTATCAAGAGTAGCCAAATGCTGTACAAAAGCATCCTTTGAAAAGGTCGACATCGCAAGATGTAAAGACACTGTAGAAAAGATGGGGTCCATCTGCTCAAACTCAGTACCATGAGTTGACCAATGCTGTACATAAGTACACGCCACTGAGGTGGGTATCACAAGATGAAAGGACTCCTCATTCCCCTATGAAAAAAGATGTCGTCAGACTGGTACAAGCCCAGCCTGATTTTGATCCAAATCGAAAAAACTCTGGAAGTATCACTGTGGCATGGTTAGCAACCACAGATCCAAAGCATCCCATTGGGTCCAAAAGTCTATCCTCCAAAACAACAAACTAGCAGAACTGGCAAGGGGAGGGGCATCCTCAAAAGCATCACAAAGAGAGGCAGAGGTAGACTCCTCACAATGAGGAAGGGAAGTAGGAATATAAACTGCAGTGGTAACAAAGTCCTCACAAGCATCACAGATAGCACAAGACTGTTCCATAAGTAGAATCAGATCCCAAGAATCAGCAAACAAATAAATGATCCATGTGAAAGGATCACACCTCAAGGGCAAAACACCCTTCTTGTTCTGCAAACACTGCAAAGAACATAGGCTTGGACACAATAAACTCTGCTCAGGATCTCTAAAAAGATCACTGCTCTCCTCCAAAATCTGTAAACTCCTGTCTCACAGAAGAAAGTCTCCACAGAAACAAAATAGCTCCTGAAACTAATTCCTGAAGTGAAGTAGCTGGAGATGGCCCCCCCTGAGTGTAGAAAACTCCTGTGGGAAGCAAAACGTAGCCAAAACACTACTATCTAGCAAAAAACAGCACTCCATCGCCAACAAAAGGTTGAAGAAACCGGGAAACCGTGTAGGCTAGGAACAAAAGCAAAACACTGATTGAAATCAAAAATTCAGAATCCTCCTCAAGTACCAAACTAGGAAACATAGAAGAAATAGGTACACCCAAGCCTCATATCAGCAAATCAGCATCAGAAACCTATAGAAGAAAAAACGTACAAATATGCTGTGCTGGCTTGTACAAAATAGGCAACCAACACTACAGGGGGGGTATGAATGCTGAGAGCTACTGCAAACTGCTGTAGACAGCCACCTGTAGAAAAACCAATACATTAAGTGCTGCTGCCCTGAAAACAATGCATAAAACAGGTGTGAAGGAAGTCTCAGGAGGTCAAACCGGCTATGGATGACCACGAGCTGTTGAGAAGAAACGCCTGGAAGAGGTAGGTGACCAACAGAGCAATGTTGAGAAAAAGGCAGATCTGTCCACCTTGATGAAAACGCAAAAACGCAGGAGGAAAAGTGTTGAGATATCGAGCTTATCTAGTGAGGCGGTGGACACTGATGCCCCGCTTGGGGGATAGGCCCCACACTTACACCACTGGCATGGTTGGTGAGTCATGGGTGATATGCGACCAGTGGGATGACAGGCTGTGTGATAGCCATTCTAGAGACTAGCATAGTTATAGCGCCAGCTCATTTAGTTGGGTTCACACTATATAGAACCCTATTATATATTTGGTTGAGTATCTTTCATATGGAGTGTACTCTTATCTTTGTATATGGTGTGTTCAGTGTTGAGTGAAGAAGAAGAAGATTTTCAGCCTCTCACCTTGTGTGCTCTCTTTTAGGGTTTTGTGAGTGTGGGTGTGCTTGAGAGCTCAAGCTCTCTTCTCCCCTGCATCTTTTCATGGTATCAGGACTCACCTGCAAGCAAGAGAAGCACAGGAAGCGGTACGAGGGTAAGAGCTTCAACTACTCTTTCCTATTTGTGTTGGTGACTACACCCTTGTCGGGAGCTCTATGGGAGGCACCGACAAACGATCTCTGATTGAGGAGCTTTCTTCACGGGAGTAAAGCTATTGGGCAACTATATTGTCCTATCGGACTATCGGACAGAATTTTTTGGGCCAAAAACGCGTTTTGGGCACGTCACCGATGACCTTCGTTTTTCAGAAAGCAGGCAATTTCGAGCACTGCGGGTAAGTCATCGATTCTCTGTAGAACTCTGTTTTAAGAACTACAGGAAGATAGATTGGCTGTGCAGACACTATGTGTGTTGCAAGGAGGTCAACATTTGCCATTGAGTGTATGTATGCACATTGAGGTCAGTGGTTGTGACATTTGAGTGTAGTGCAGTACCACTGCGCAGAAAATATAACAGTTTGTGTAGGACAAACCAGAGTACTATTTCTAGTAAATTTGTGTGTCTGGCAAGATGTCAAATGATGGCATAAACCAGATTGTTGCTGAGAAGCTTGATAAGAACGACTTCCATGCTTGGAAGTTTACATTGACGAATTTCCTGATGGGAAAGGGTTATTGGGATTACATAGAAGGTGAGCATGAAGAGGCACCGAAGATACCGGAGATCAATCCGACTGCTGCAGATGTGAAAGAGTTCAAGGATTGGAACCAAGGAGCCTGAAAAGTTATGTATTGGCTCTCTATTAGTATACAAGACACCATGATTGGGCACATTCAGGATGCCAAGTCCCCCAAGGAGGCATGGGACACCTTGGTAAAACTCTATGAAATAAATACCAAGGTGCGAAAGATATAGTTGAAGAATGAACTTCATACTGTGGAGAAAAAGAGTTTGTCTGTGAATGACTATGCATTGAAGATCAAGGGTATTATGGAATCCCTTGCATCTATTAGCGTTTCAGTAGATGATGATGATAAGGTAGAAGTCTATCTACGTGGTCTCGGTCCACAATACAAGGCGTTGAAGATGTCTATTTTCAGACTCGGGAAAACATTCCCAAATTCATAGATTTGGTGTCTATGTTGGGTGAAGACTAACAGTCTTCACAAAACAAAAATAGTTCAGAGCAACAGGCCTTTTACACAAGTTCAGGAAGAGGACGAGGTAGAGGAGGCCATGGACGCGGCCAAGGAGGTGGCCGAACAGGCAATCAGAATTATGGCCAGCAGCAGGCAGCAATAACAACAGTCCCAGAATTATGGCCAGCAGCAGCAACAACAGTCCCAGAATTCACAACAACAACACGCAGGTGGAAGAGGCCTATTTAGAAGCAGGTGGAAGAGGCCTATTTAGAAGCAGGGGGAGTCAAAGAGGTCGTGGAAACTGTCAAAGGCAGTATAATGATACATGTGGATGCTTTTATTGTGGTAAGCCTGGACATGTGCATGCAGATTGTTATAAGAAGCAGGCTGACATGCAAAATGGGAAATTGCAGCAAAACAACTATGCATCCTCGAGCAAAAACAATGAGGATAATGAAAGGTTGTTTATTATGCAGCATGTCGTTAATGCCATGTCTAAAAATGTTGAAGCAGCACATAAAGATGATGTATGGTACGTTGATTAAGGTGCTTCGAACCACATGACAAGTCATGGGGAGTGGTTCAAGGAGATGAAAAACCTTGAAAGACCAGGTTTTGTGGAAACAGGGGATGACATGTTTCGAACATAACAAAGAATCTGGTTTCAGTTGGCCAGATGATTGAGCAGGGTTTGTAGGTTCAGTTTAACCCTGATGGTTGTTATGTTGAAGACTTTAAAGACAAGTGCAAGTTGGTTGCAAAAGGCAACAGAGTGGGCAGAATGTTTACATTGAATGTAAACATGCCTAAAGTGAGTGCTGCAATGTTTGCAAATGGTTCAGGAATTGTTGCAAACAAACACAGACATTCGGCATAAAAGAATTGGACATGTGAATGTGCAGAGAATGAAGTCCATGCAGACTAAAGGAATTGTGACAGAGCTGCCAAAGTTTAAAGTTGAAGGTATGCAAAAAATATGTGAAGCATGCCAATTTGGAAAGCAAACAAATCATGTATTTCCACGTAACAGACATGTGAGTAGAAATGCACTAGATGTTGTGTATTCAGATGTATGGGGTCCTACGAAAACCATTTCTATGCGGAGGCTGCAGGTACTATGTCACATTTATTGATGACCACACAAGGAAAGTGTGGGTATACTTCATGAAGGAGAAGAGTGAGTTATGGTTGAAAAGCAAACAAGGAAATATGTAAAGTGCAAGGATTTCACTGACGTAAATGAAAACATGTGAACATGTTAATAACATATGTTAATAACACAAAAAATCTTGTGATCACATGTTATATTCACAAAGCTTTCACAAGGGCCTTAAAAAATTATCTTTGTCGGGCATACAAAATCTTCTTAGGTGGCCACTGACTTGCTATTATGTAAAGATGGTAACATGAGAACATGTGAATAGCTTATTCCCATGTGTAGCCAAGATTTTAAGGGGTTCCCAAATGGCAAGTGACCTGTTATTTTGTGAACGGTAACATGAGAGCATATGAATAACTTGTTCACATGTGTTATTATCACAAAAAATCTTGTGATCACGTGAATATTAAATCCTTGGTGCCTAAGGTCAGATGGAGGGGGAGAGTACTTCTCCAATGAGTTCTCTGAATTTTTGAAGAAGAATGGTATTCGGAGACAGTTTACATGCAGATACACTCCGTAGCAAAATGGAGTTGTTGAGCAGAAAAACAGGCACATTGTTGAGATTGCGCAAGCATTGATGGAAGAGAAGAATATGTTGCATAGCTATTAGGCTGAGGCTGTTTCTACAGCAGTTTACATCATGAACAGGACTCCAACTACAGCCATACATGATGTAACTCCCAGAGGAGAGGTTTACTAGCAGAAAACTTTCTCATTTGAAAGTCTTTTGCATATGTGCATGTGCCAGATGAGCTGAGAACTAAGCTGGATCCAAAAGTTGAAAAATGTGTGTTTATTGGATATTCCCTTGAGCAAAAGGGATACAGGTGTTATAACCCTGCTACACGTGAGTTGAGGGTAAGCAGGGATGTTGTTTTTGATGAGATGCGCGGCTGGTATGCTACTGAAAAAGAAGCTGTTGGGGCTGATGTGAGTGGAAATGTGGTTGCACAAAATGCAAGTCAGCAATCACAGTCTTTGAGTGGACCAGGAGAGTCCTCATCTAGTGGTTCAGTTGATAGACCATGGAGTGGCAAGCTGCGTCATAATACCAGTCCTGCAAATGTGATTAGTACATCACACAAAGGCAAAGAGAAAGTGGTTGAGCCCCTTAGTATGCCTGACATTTCTGCAAGGCATTCTCATGTTGATGGAGAGCAAGGATTTCATTGACGTAAACAAAAACCTGTGAACATGTTAATAACACAAAAAATCTTGTGATCACATGTTATATTCACAAAGCTTTCACAAGGGCCTAAAAAAATTATCTTTGTCGGGCATAAAAAACCTTCTTAGGTGGCCACTGACCTGCTATTATGTGAAGATGGTAATATGAGAACATGTGAATAGCTTATTCCCATGTGTATCCAAGCTTTTAAGGGGTTCCCAAATGGCAAGTGACCTATTATTTTGTGAACGGTAACATGAGAACATGTGAATAACTTGTTCACATGTGTTATTATCACAAAAAATCTTGTGATCACGTGAATATTGGCAAAAAATGAATGTCCTTCACAATGGTTCTTTCTCACAAAAGGTGGGTAACTAATGAAAGAGGGAAACCTGTAATCAAACCTATTCAAGCAACCATGCATCTAGCATGCAAGAATCTAATAGCATACATGCATGCAAGAAATAGTAGAGAAGAGAAAAGCTCACAAGTATTTCTATTTGCAAGAAAATGATTGTGTATTGCATAGTGTTAAAATTGACAAGTGATTAGTTTTCAGGCTGGCCAAACGAAAAGATGGTCCACCAACTATTACTAGTCTTTAGTAAGTTTGTACACAAAGTCCTTAGACTTTCCCCATTTGACGTTAAGCTCATGGTAAGGCCACTTTATATGTTCCAATGTAGTCTTACAAAAGATAGGTACTCGTTGGAGTAGGCAAGATGGAAAGTGTCTTACGTGACTACTAGTTTTCACACGAGGCCGGCCAAACTTAAAAATGGTATGGTAACTATTAGTAGTCTTAAGCAAAAATGTACACAAAGTCCTTGGACTTTCCCCAATGACATTAAACTCATCGTAAGGCCGCTTTATATATTTAAATGCCATCTTACAAAAAATAGGTGCTTGTTCGTGTGGGTAAGATGAAAAAGCACATTACGTTATGTGAGGTGGGTGAAACCATGTTAAGCTTTTGACGTCTATTGGTAAATGCAAATCGATTTGGCACTTAGTGGAATTTGCTTTTAGACTTTTTGGGTATCTAGCATTTGGACTATCCGAGCGATGTATTTGCACCATTTGTGTAAGGAGCACTCTACCCACTCAGTGGTGTGGGGAGCCCAAATAATGAGAACATTCCTCTTCACCTTTCTCTCTCTCTCTCTCTCTCTCTCTCTCTCTCTCTCTCTCTCTCTCTCTCCTTGTGCTTGCACTGTTGATGCTAGCGGATGGTCATCCCCTAAGGCGGCTCCTATTACTAGTCGAGGTCGAGGCACGCAGCGGCGTCTACAAGGTGGCGGATTGGCGAGGCACATACTCATGCAGGCGGATCCAGGGTGGTGTACAGTGGTGAATTGGCATGGTGGGTGCTCGTGATGGTGGATCAGGGTGCTCGGTGAATCAAGGCAGGAGCTCGTGCATATGGACATGGGAGGAGCCGTTGGGCGAGGTCGCAGGCGGTGCATGGGTGCCCCAGCCGGCCCCTTGATTGGGGGCTCAGCCACATAGCCCTATTTTTAAATACAAATATTTTTTACTTAATTGATTCTTTTTTAAATTATCATTTTTATCTTTTTTTCTTAGAAAATAAGAAACAAGGGGTCTTTTTAATGTAATTATAGAACAATAAAAAATAGAGGGGTTTTTTCAGGAGAGAAGCTATTTAAAACAAGGAGGGGCTATGCACGTGCATGTGTGTAAGCAAGAGTTTTTACCTTTTTAGGAGTGTGCACATGCATTGTGCACATATATACATGCCTGCAACAAGTGTGGGTGCATGTGCAAGTGTCTATGCTTGTGTGTGTGCCAGTGTTATGTGTGTGCATGTGTGTTTGTTTTGGTTTTTTTAGTTTTGTACTGGGTTTAGGTTTTTTAATAATTTCTAGTATATGTATCTGTACACTTAGATGGGGGTATTACGGTACATATATACACAATAGGGTTTAAGGTTTACGGCATACAACATGGGCTCACTGAGCGAAGGTGAAAAAGTGCGCTTGCACATCCATGATGAAAGCTTTGACATCATTGGCACCGATTTGATTGAGCTTTTTCTTTCTAATTCTCGATGCCGAGTTGGTGTTACAACATGGCACATGAGGGTGTTATAGGGCTGTGGTAGTTCCTTTGAGCCTTAGGGTTGCTCGGCGGTGCTAAGGAAAGGTTTGTGCAACTCTCTTGGAGGTTTGGCACCATTGGCTGCTCTTCTTTTTCTTCTTTGATATGGGAACGGAATTGGTTAAGGATGGGCTGAAGTGTTTGGTGACTCCCTTTTCTTACATTCTCTCTCTCTCTCTCTCTCTCTCTCTCTCTCTCTCTCCCCCTCTCTTTCTCTCTCCCCCCACCATCTCGTGAACTCACTTGCACGCACACTCGCAAATTGTGCATGAAACTTATGTCAATTCATCTATCCTTCTCTACCCATGTACCCTTCCGTTATCATCTCTCTCTCTCTCTCTCTCTCTCTCTCTCTCTCTCTCTCTCTCTCTCTCTCTCTCTCTCTCTCACTGCTAATCTCCCTCCCCCTCTTCCTTGCTTCTTCTCAAATGATCGCTTTCTCGCTCATAACACCCTTTTGCTTCCATCTCCACTTCCCCCTCCTCTCTCTCTCTCTCTCTCGGCTAATCTCCCTCCCCCTCTTCCTTGCTTCTTCTCAAATGATCGCTTTCTCTCATAACACGCTTTTGCTTCCATCTCCACTTCCCCCTCCCCTCTCTCTCTCTCTCTCTCTCTCTCTCTCTCTCTCTCTCTCTCTCTCTCTCTCTCTCTCTCTCTCTCTCTCTCATTGGTAAACTCCCACTTTTTTGCACACACACTCGTACAACGTCATGCATGTAATTATGTCAACTTATGTCTTCTTTTTTCTCTTGGACCACTTCCATATTTCTCATCTCTCTCTCTCTCTCTCTCTCTCTCTCTCTCTCTCTCTCGGTAAACTCCCACTCTTTGCACACACACACATACAGCATGCATGTAATTATGTCAACTCATGTCCACTTCCATCTCTCTCTCTCTCTCTCTCTCTCTCTCTCTCTCTCTCTCTCTCTCTCTCTCTCTCTCTCTCTCTCTCTCTCTCTCTCTCTCAGAGTCCTGCTGATCTCCCTCCCCCTCAACCAACCAATCTCTATTTCTCTCCACATCACCTCTCTTCACTTTTCTAACCCACCCCCTTTACTTTTTGGTCCTCTCTACTTTATTGTTCTTTTTCTCCTTTAGTTCTATCATTGACTTTGAAACATAGCAATCTCTCCGTCTCTCCTTGCTTCTTCTTAAATAATCTCTCTACCAACGGGCCATCATGTCTCCTCACGCACTCTTGTTATCCTCAATTGCGCTCTCTCTCTCTCTCTCTCTCTCTCTCTCTCTCTCTCTCTCTCTCTCTCTCTCTCTCTCTCTCTCTCTCTCTCTGTGTGTGTGTGTGTGTGTGTGTGTGTTCCATTATAAACCTCACCTTTGAAACAATATCTTCTTCTCATTAAATTTAACTTGTGTTCATGGCCTCACAATGTATCTCTTAATAATATAACAATTAACTTGATTTAATGAAACATGTTCTCATATTCATTCAATCCAAAATCAAATCTTATTATATAAAGACATGGATCTTCGAAAATCAGCCAACACAAGACAATCCCATTGACAATAGACACTATTGAATGGCCAATAATAAATCAAAATAATTTGGGTGAATGTTAGGCAATAGTCATTATGGCTATATATGTCTATGCTCAATAGGTGAGCTACATATTGCCAAATGGCATTAGCCATTTCTCCAATATCTCCTCATCTGGCTCAACTACGCTTACATTTCATCCTCTCATGCTCAGCTCATGTGAAAATGTCTCGACCTCTCCATACATCTGTAGGCATGACGTCTCCATATCGTGTGTAGGTATCCACCATCCACTCCAATAATTTCTTCCCTTGTTCCAATCCACTGGTGCATCCAAGAAAAAACTCATTTCAATTTTATTCCCTGACAACATTCATAAGCACTAAAACTACAACTCTTCACACTTACCTCGCCATGCAGCTCCTAGTTCTCTCAAGCTCCATTGTGTTGGAACAATGCTCTCATAGGTAGATCCTTCTTTAAACACCATGATCATCAAAGAATATGACTGTTACATTGAAAAAAACTTTAATATTAGCTTAAGATTGATTAGTTTCTCCAATAATTTTTTTCTTAATACAAAACATTACATTATTCCTTACTTGAATCCCCCATGTGAAGCCCACTGGCGTTCCATAACCTGCACCATGTGGTCAAGGTGAAAACCTTTGTCATTTGATACTGTTATGAGATGGATGGTATACACACTATCCATCATGAGTGCTAGCCCTTTATCATGTAGTAAAGCACGACGTAAATAAAAAATACTCTTTGAAACAAGTAGATCTAAGATCTCTTGTTGTAGGTTGAAGCCAAATACAAGCTCATTTGTAGGCATTTATAAAACGATTGCATTGCAAGCTTGGGTGGTGGTGGTGCCATCAACTATGTATGATTGCCTAGCCACAATGCCTCTCATACCTAATAGCTCCACTAGTGTATTGTACATGTCGTAGCACACCCCCCCTCGAATGGAGTCTACAGTCATGCTTGGATGACTAAGAAGCATATCCCTTGAACGAAATATTACGTTTGTATAGTATCTTAAAATGCCTCGTTTAGAAATTCATTAACAATAGAATTACAAATGACTACTATTAAAAATTGCATTACTTATGAGAGTTGACATCATCATCTCCTTGAGTATCAACATCTCCCCCTGTATGTGCCACCGCACTTACCCTAGTAACTCCTTCATAGTAGTGTGTTGGCTCTCTATGGATACGAGAGTGATTTACATACAAAAAACCAGCACATATAATGTTATTAGGATATAAGAATGGTGGTTCTACCTTGTATTTCCAAATGCGTGGTTGATGATCAATCTTGTATAGATGCATCTTTAACAACCATGCAAAGCACTTTAATTAGCACAAATTTTGAATGATGATGGAAATGATAGAATCCCAACATACACCAACCATTATCTCCCTCATTTACTTGTATGAGGTGTACTCTAAGAAGATGTGTGGGGGGGATGCGTGCTTATGTGTAATGTGGGTTGTCCTCTAGATTGTGAAGGAAGTTTCAATTGAATCACATCTTTTGTGGATTTTCCAGACTTTGCTACACACTTCAAACCACATAGCAACATCTCACATACATTGTAAATTGAATAAAAAAGTTATTACTTATGTTGTGGTGCAAATATTAAAATTGTGAGGATAGGAGGAAATGCGACACAATGACCAGCACATCTAATTGACTCAGATAGCTGATTCAGTCATCCGATTCAGAAAGCTGGTTCAGTCAATTGATTTAGAAAACTAACTTTGACAAATTTCATAGGTTGAAAGCTGACTCTAACATGGCTTAGATAGTTGATTCAGTCAGCCGATGTAGACTGTTGACTCAGACCTGCAAAATAAAAAATTCAAAGAACTAAAGACATGTTTATTTCGTGGAAGACTATTGAGTCTTCCCTTACTCTTCAAATACCTTTCCTTAACTTGGGAAAATCCATCGTGCCTAGGCTTGCTCTATACTTGAAAACGATACGATCTCTTTGCTTAGGGCTTTAGTGAAGATGTCTACAACCTTTTCTTTGGTATTGCAATGCTGCAACACTATGCCACCTGAGTGTATCTTCTCCCTGATGAAATGTTCTTTGACTCCAATATGCTTGATCCTTTGATGCATGACTAGATTTTTGGATGAGGCCTTAGTTGATATATTATCACAAAGAAAAAGAGTAGGATCATCAACTCCATAAAGACCAAGTTCCTGCTATCATCTTTTTAGCCAGATAGCTTCACAGACTAAGGTGGTTAAAGCCTTGTATTCAACCTCTGTAGAGGAAAGGCTGACTATATTCTGTTTCTTAGAACACCATGAAATGGCTCCTGCACCAAGAAAGAACACATTTCCTCTCATGTTTCTTGTGTCCACCATCAGAAAGGCTGCATAGTCAGAATCACTAAACCCATGCGGACTTAGTGTGTCACCTACATATAAGATACCCGAGTGCTAAGTGCCTTCCAAGTATCTGAGCTGTCTTTTGGTTGCAATCCAATGAGACAATTTGGGGTTCTGTATAAACTAAGTAAGACTATTTATTTGCAAAACAAAGGTCATGCCTAGTAATAGTCAAGTAGATAAGTGAACTTATAAGTTGCATGTTCAAAGTAGTATCAAAAGGATGACTCGTTCATCCTTTGTCAGCTTGAGACTGGATTGCATTGGTGTAGATATTATCTTGTAGGTCTCTATACCAAACTTCTTGAGAATAGTCTATAGCTACTTTTACTGAGAGATGAAGATTCCACCTGTTATGGTCTTGGCTACTTCAATCCCAAGAATATAGTGTAGATATCCAAGGTCTTTTATCTCAAACTTAGCTAAGAGTTTGGATTTGACATCTCCAAACCATGGCTTCATTGATTCTTGTCAAAATGAGATCATCAACATATAGAAGAACAAAAACAATGTCCTTCCCTTTCACCATGTAGTAGAGAGTATACTCTGCATTACTCTTTTGGAAACCTTGAACTTTAAGATGCTCATCAATTCTGCCATACCAAGCTCTTGGAGCTTGTTTTAGACCATACAGGCTCCTGTGCTGCTTGCAAACAAGATGCTTTGTTCTTGCTTTGACATAACCTACAGGCTATTGTATGTGGACTTCTTCCTCATGTTGGCCATTGAGAAAGGCATTGTTGACATAAGGCCTCAATAGTAAACTGGATTACTCCCTATTCTTTCCTCAAGGTCTTAAGTCCTTTTATTTCTCTTAAGCTTGAACCTGCTACTCACCTTGATTCTACAAATTCTTAATTGCTACAACCTAACTTTCTATTTCTAGAGTTTCATTACCTCTCTCTAGAATTCTCTTGAAGAATTTTGGGTCTTTTCTTTAAACGTTTTAAAAATTAAGCTCTTTCCCATATAATTCTACTTTTATCATTAAACTCACCTTTAATTCCCTTTTTTTTGGGGATACTTTGTGTGAGGTGAAAAAAAGAAAGAAAACCCTGCCTCTATAGCTCTTCCACCTCGCAAACTTGGAAACAACAACACGAACGGAGGCACCACCAGCCACCGGCTGGAAACTTCTCACACTTCACCACCCAACCCACACCAGACAGACAGCATAAAACAAGGCCACCATAGACCAGTAAACACCCAGCAATTTATATTCCCAGAAAACACTTCATACAAGCTTCTCCCGATACAGAAGCCTTACTCACACAACCATAAACAAAACACTCAGACCTGTCCACTGCCGAGGATACACCACATCCCCAATCACCACATGATCCATTCGCCTCCTGCCTGCTGTGCCAATCACACCAGAATAAACCCGGCCACTCACTCTTCAGAAGGCGCCCCACCAGCTAACCCTCTACTCTCAGCAGCCCATCACTTCTGCATGTGTCGTCAGCAGAGCAGCTACCCAAACACCTCTCTCTCTCACTCTCTGTCTCTGTGCTGATCCTCTGCCAGCCTCACAACAAACCCAAGCAGCTTATCTGCCCTGCTATACTGGCCCACCACCAAGTAGCAACACCTGTCTCTGTCTATCCAGTCACTCGGTACCCTGCTCTCTGTCCACTGTCGGCTTCACCTACGCGGCCCACACCAGCCCTCGTAGATCACCTGTCCACAGCCACACGCTGTCCTCCTGTCTTCAGCGTCCCCTCTGACTGACCGTCGAACCAAGGCCACACCACCTCAGTCCATCCACTAGTCGCGAGCCCTCCTGGGCATCGTGAGCCCTCCTGGGCATCCAGCCTCTCTTACGTTCACCAGCCACCAAGCGGCTTCCACCATTCACCTGCCCTTTAGCAGCTGCACCCCACTTCACTCACACTCGAGCTACCTGCTCTTGCTGTCCACAAAACTCCAAAACCCAACAGCTCCATGGCGCCTTCCATTTTTGGCTTCAGCTCTCTCTCCGCAGACTGACCAAGCTCTCCACCTTCACCAAGGCGGCTTTTCTCAGCAGCCGTCGCCTTCCAGCACCATAGACCAGCAAACACCCTGCCGCCAGCCTATCGGTCTCCTCTGGCATGAACCTGCAGCAGCTGCGCCCACTTCATCAGACGGCTCTCATCAGACGGCTCTCACGTCGTTACCCGCACCAGCCATCAGCTCGTCTTTTCCTTTCGCAAGGGCTGCACCCCTCTAGTCGCTACACCTTCAGCCACGCCTTCATACAAGCTTTTGCTATTCGCCAGCCCGTCTTCAGCTCCAGTCACCTGCCAGCGACCACCTATAACGCCACGCTGCCTGCTCTGCAAAGGCAGCCTTCTCTGTCGCCAGCACCCTCTACATTTCACAAGCAGCTCGTCCGTTTGTCCTCGCCAGCAGCTCCTAGGCGGCTCCCACACACGGGTGCGCTTTACTCTATCGCCTTTTCACCAGCAGCACCTAGCCCAAGCCCATACGCCTGCAGCTTCCACACACTGCAGACCTGCAGCTGCGCCCTCCTAGCGCTAGTCCCCCATAACAACAAGGTGGCCTCACTTTATCTGCATCTCGCGCATCTCCCGCCAGCTCCATGCTTTCCACAAGTTTCTGGACTCCTTCGTTGGCGCCCACTCAAAGCTCCACGCCAACGTTACCAGTTGGCCACATCATCCTTATTTTTTTATTTTATTTATTATGAAAAATGGCCACCATGTTATTCCTTTTATTGTTCAATGCTACCTTGGCCCTTTTATCATCAATTATCCCCCAGATTTTCCACACACATTTCACATATAACTTCGTGTGCCCACTGTACTTCTAGGACGCCCACACACTTCAAGACGACCGAGGAATAGCTGAAACCATCTCCAACGAACCCTGTTTCGGACAGGCCTGCAACAAGCCCAAATCAAATGCATCCACACTGTACACCTGGCAACGCCCTCAAAAGCAAAACCTTCACACACGTCACGCATCCATATGTACACTGACCAAAAAGACCTCTCACGACGCTTGACACTTTGCAGTAGAGAAAGTATTATCTTGCTTAAGATGACTAAGATTTTATTGCGATCATGGTCATGTTTACAAGGTTTCTCTTTCCTTTACCATTAGTTTAACTTATTAATGAGGAGTAGTCCTCATTATGTTACCACCTTTTTTTAGGTTCTTTGGATGAAAGCTATGGTATGCATCCCTTTACATTAGAAATGTATCTAGGTGACACCAGTTTGGGAATTACACATCTTGAATAACTTGCCTTATTTTGATAAATAAATAAGAGGGTATGCAATAAAGGTGAGATATAGCTCTGATATATATGCAATAAAAGTATTCTAGGGTTACACTCATTATCATGGAGTACACATGCTTCTCACAAATGTTTAGATAAAGGTAGAAGTAAGGAGGTTTGTGAATGGAAAAAAGACAAGGTATGTGTGAATGCCAAGACCTATTAAGAGGACAATAAGTGTGAACCAACCCAAGAAAATGCCAAGGTTTTAATGGAATTAGGCACCTTTCTTTTTTAACTCAAGAAAAAGAAATCCCTTTAATTGACGTTCACCATTGGCATCCAAAACCCCAAACTTCCCCCTCTTTCTCCTCATGTTTGCAAGCACAGTGGTAGTAGTCGGCCCACTTTACTAGTGGTTGAGCTTTGAAGAAGGCAATGAAGCTTTTAATGTTAAAGCTTTTGGTTTTTTTTTAAGAACTCTATTTTTTGCAGTGTATATTGAACCTTGAAGAAGAAGGTAATGAAGCCTCCACACTGTGCCATCACCTATGCATGAAGAAAGCCACGAATTTTCATCTCTCTTTTTTTACATGCTTGAAGAAAGCCATGAAGTTTCATCTCTCTTTTTTTTACATGGTGCACTTGGTGGTGCTAAGATCCCTAAGTTTCCACGCTGTCGGTAGTGACCACAAGGCTGAAAGCTCAAAGACCTTAATGATGTTGTTTTTCTTTTCTTATTTTGTTTTAAAAAAACTACTCTTGGTTGTTGCGTTTGTTCTGTGTTGAGCCTCTGAGAGAGGCAATGTGGTCACTAAATGATTCCGAGGGATAATGCTACTTTGAAGTGAGATTAAAGGAAAAAGACAATGCTCGTCCATCTAGACAAGTACTTGGGCAAAATGCAACCGCTAAAAGAAGCTTTGAAGAACTGAAATCCCTTGTATTCAAGTTCCTTCTCTTCTTCAAAAATGAATAACTCAGTATTCTAAGCTTCTTCAAACATCTATGGTTCTTGACGCTTCAACTTATTTTTTTCTCCTCCTTTATTAATGGAGGGACTCATTCTTTGCTATCTTTGCCCCAATAGACATAGAAGGAATTGGTTAATGGGTTTCTTGGCTATTAGCTTTTTCCTCTTTGCAAGCTTCAAGTTGTTCTTCTTTCTACTACTATTGTTGTTCTTCCCATAAGTGGCATCATCTTTCTTAATGTAAATCCCATCAAACTTCTTATCCATGCTCAAATCTATGCCTGTTTGGTTCAGGCTGTGAGGCTCCTGGGTCTCTTTGGTGAGAGATTCAACTTGTGACTATTGTTTCTTTCCTAATAGTAATGTAATGCTGGGTTTATTTTTTTAACACCTTCCTCTATCTAAATAGATCTTGAACTGTGAATTTCAGTTTATTGAACTTTGTTTGGCTTTTTCTTTCCACCAAACTATTACTAACCTTTGTATGTCGGTCGCGACCCTGAGCACTAGTTGTTGCACTGGTTCTTGCTCAAAATCTCAAATACTAGCCTTGGCTTTCTATGGTATCCTAGGGTTTGAAATATCATTGTTAAGGTCCTCTTAGTGCAATAACTGATTGTAATTATCTCTTTTCACCTTTATTTGATGATGATTAGAGTAAATCTTGATAAGATTAGCAATAGTCTCATGATTTCAATAACCATCCAAACTATTACTAACTCTTGTATTCAATCTTTGCACAGAAGGGTTAGGCTCAACTCCCAACAAGGTGTCAACTATTGTCGCACTAAAATCTATCAATACTACACACTTGCATCAAGATGTCTTTGAAATGCATTCTACACAACATTGTTTGCATAAATTTGCATCAAAACTATATATTTTGCACTTTTCTTGATTAAGTATATGCACCAAACATTGTTTGTCCATTATTTTGTCCCTTTCTGAACCTTTCTTTGCAAACTTTGCTTGTACAAGAAGTTGTCTTGCAAAGAAATAAACAAGAACTATAAAAGAATGAGATATTGATCACTTATTTTATATTTGCACCACACTATCTAGGCAAAGATTTGCAATCTGATTAAGCTTTTCATTGATGAAACGATTGTAGACTCTCTAATCAAAATACCAAAATCAAAGCCAAGAGCTCTGATACCAATGCAATGAAGGTTAGATATAGCTTTGATACCAATGCAATGAAGGGAACACGGAATAGATATGAGGATGAACACACTTTGAGCAACCAAAACCGAGTAGGAAGCATCACCTAAGCGAATGCAAAAAATTAAACAAACGAATTTGCAAATGATGATATCAAAACATATATTTTTCGTGTTAAATAGAAGAAGCCAATGGAGCTCGACTTTTTCATCAAGAAAAAATATCATTTTTTGGCTTCATTGTTGTCACCCTTGACCTATGCAAGCTACAAATATATCTGAGTTGCAAGACAGAGATATAAAGCATACACTATATCATCAATCAAACAAACCTACATCCAACCCTACAATACAACACTCATTTGCCTTCATATTCCTCTCGAGTCCTCTCAAGTCCTCATAGAAGAAATTTTTATAGCTTCATATTAGCTAGAGAGTCATTGCAAAAATTATAATTTCATTGGTGTGTGGAACATCTCAAAACAAGGTACATTCGACCTCAACACTCTTCACAGAAGTAATCTACGATAGTTTGAAATGACCAAAGAACGAACAAACAACCCAAAACCAAAACTTACTTCTATCCAATACCACAAAGTTGGTCTTATTTATCCTAATTATCCTTTTCCATAGGGGATTATGATGTCCCATCCAGCATCAAGACATATTGTCAAGGTGTAGTGTGAGACCTGCATCCTACAAGGCCTAGAATAGTTCCACCTTAGACGAAGCAGCTTGATGCATGAAGGAATGAGTTTGTACATCCAAGTTGAGGACTTGTTAGGAACAAAAAGTACATGTGTTTACAAGGCACATAAGTAAGGTGTTTTCTCTCCCGCTTTTGAAAGACCTCACAAGTGCATGAGGGAGCTCCAAAATTGTTACCAAATAGTTCAAACCCTTGGTGTGTGGTCCCTCCATACTAACATAAAATATGTGTAATTCATTGCACAAGAAGATTTCTTCCCAAACCTCTTAAGTTGAGAGATTTTTTCCCTTTTTAATTTTTCCATTGAACTCTTTAATCAACTTCTTCCTCCATCAAGCTACCTTGTCGTGAACTCATTGCACAAGAAGATTTCTTCCCAAACCTCTTAAGTTGAGAGATTTTTTCCCTTTTTATTTTTTCAATTGAACTCTTTAATCAACTTCTTCCTCCATCAAGATACCTTGTCGTGTCTATATTTAGGATGTACATCGCTAACTACGTGGAGTGCTGTGGTGATCTCTTTGGTGATTGGAGGTTGATAGTCCTCCATCCAAAACAAAACCACATGCATGAAGATCTTCAATCTCAACAATGGTGAGACTTGTCCTTGCTGCGAAAACTGGCCACACACATGGAGAGCAATACCCAATGGCCCCAAGACCTTGGATGTATCCCATGAGTGTGTGTTGGTGTGTTGGGGGAGTTCCAAAACCATATAAAACTCTCCACAGTACCATCGAAGTAACAAGAGACCCTAAAAACTAGGTGTAGGAACACCTCATCTGTAGGCTTCCCAGAAGGGTTGATCGATTTTGCACAGCTCCTCATCTTGATCTCCGGTAATAATCCAAATCTTGTGACCATGTTGTGCAATTATGTTCTTCAAATAGCCCACACGGCCTTGTTGACATATGCCTTCACAACATTCTACTAAATTGCTTTGTGGCACACGTGGAGCCACTTGCTGAGTCACTGTTACGGTCATGTACTCCGACCTGTGAGTATCATTCTCAAGAACAACACTAGGAGTATTTAACATTGGGTGCTTAGGTCGCACACTACATTTTTCCTTATGAACACACTACATCTCAAGAGATTTTATGCCCACCTCTTGCATTGTTAAATTAGCCAAATCAGCAAAGCTTTTTACTGAAGGTTGTGCAACCTCCCCACTGTAGAACTTATCTCATATGCCCTTAAGTTGCGGAGACCAGTTCCCAAGTGCTTTCTTGTAAGAAATGCATGGCAGTTTGAGCTTTGCAAAACTGTCGAGGACAATTCTGCACCAGCAGTTTCATACAAGGAAATGTGCTTTTTAAATCCCACACTTGCTCTTATGCTAGAGTGCTTTACCTCAGCCAAATTTGTTGTTGGGCACAAACAAGAAAAAGAATGCTATGAAATAAACAAATGCAATACACTTACCACCTGCTCACACGTAATAAAACTCGTCAGAAGACAGAGAAAACTTCACGACTCACTGGCAGGCGTCCCCGCTCAGTAAGTGGCACGTCAAACAAGCAAACACAAGAATACAAGTCACGCGAAAACAGTTCCAAACATGCAAAACATGAATGCATGTGCAAACAGTATCATGGACATATCTCCCGTTCATGGAACAAGTACTAAACATTTCTGCCGAGCACAATGATGGCACGACAGAAAACATAAATCCCGGTCTTCCTATGGAGTGACAGTCCTATAGGTAAGACACAGATCCAGGCACAACCCTCCCTATGGAGTGACAATCCATCAAAACCTACATGTATGTGAAGAAAAGCTTATTTTGGCCTGGTGTAAAAAAAGATGTACTTAATCATGTACGTCAATGTCTGACCTGTTAGAAAGTCAAAGCCGAGAGAGTAAAAATGCATGGGAAGTTACATCCATTAGACATCCCCCAGATGAAGTGGGAATGCATCAGTATGGATTTTATTACTAGATTACCTTCAGTGCAATCAGGTTACAACTCCATCTTCGTGGTAGTTGATAGACTAACCAAAGTTGCCCATCTGACTCCAGTAAAAGAAACCTACACTGTAGCGGATGTGGCCAGAGTGTTCCTCAAGGAAATCTTCAGATTACATGGCCTACCCAGAAGAATAGTAAGTGATCGAGATCCCAAATTCATGTCAAGATTCTGGATTGTATTTTTTGAAGCAGTAGGAACTTTCTTGGATCTCAGCACAGCTTACCACCCTGAGACCGATGGTCAAACATGAAAAGATGCAGGGGGGAAGAGAGCTTGAGCTCTTGCAAGCACACACACACACTCACAAAACCCTAATAGAGAACACACAAGGTGAGAGGCTGAAAATCTTCTTCTTCTCTACTCAACACTCAACACACCATATACAAGATAAGAGTACACAATAATATGAAAGGTACTCAACCAATACATACACGGGTTCTCTATAGTGTGAACCCGACTAAATGAGCTGGCGCTATAACTATGCCAGTCTCTAGAATGGGTGTCACACAGCCTGTCATCCCACTGGCCGCATATCTCCCAAGATCTCACCAACCATGCCAGTGGTGTAAGTGTGGGGCCTATCTCCTAGGCGGGTCATCAGTGGCCACCGCCTCACTAAACGAGCTCGATATCTCAACACTCCCCCTCGAGCTCAACTCCATCTCATGTACACCAAGCGAAGCCCTGAATCTGTGGAGCTTCTCTGTACCCAATGCTTTGGTGAAAATGTCAGCTACCTGATCCTCTGTGCTGACATAAACAAGGTCAAGATCTCCTGCCAAGACCTTCTCTTTGACGAAGTGGTAGTGGACTTCTATGTGCTTTGTACGAGCATGAAAGACTGGGTTCCTGGCCAACTGTATACTGCTAATGTTGTCACAGAAAATGACAACTTGTCTATCCACTGATAGACCCAAATCTGCAAGTAGCTTTCTCAACCAAGCTACCTCACATGCTGCCATAGCAGCTCCTCTGTACTCGGCCTATGTACTGGATAGAGCAACTGTAGGTTGCTTCTTGCTGCTCCAAGTCACAGCAGCACTCCCCAAAGAAAACATGAATCCACTGGTAGATCTTCTATCTGAGATACTACCAGCCCAATCAGCATCTGTGTACCCATGTACACATATCTCTGTCCCAGTCTCATAGAATAGTCCACAATGCAAAGTAGACTTCACATACCTCAGTATGCGTCTCACTGCATCCAAATGCGGTTTCCGTGGAACCTGCATAAACCGACTCACCCACCCAACACCATAGCTCAAATCTGGTCTGGTGATCGTCATGTAGATCAAACTTCCTACTATGCTCCTGTACATAGTAGGATCCTCCAAGATCTCTCCTGAATCTGCACTCAACTTGCCATTCTGATCCAATGGCACAGAAATAGGCTTACAGCCTGTCATACCATACTTGGACAACATGTCCAAGCCATACTGTCTCTGTAGTAATCCAATACCATGTGGTGACCTAATCACCTCAATGCCCAAGAAATATCTGAGCTCCCCCAGATCCTTCATCTCAAACTTCTGTCTTAGCAAGATCTTTACATCAAAGATCTCTGCATCATGGTCCCCTGTAATGATCAAGTCATCTACATAGATGACAACAAGCACAACTCCTTTATCACCATGTCTCACATACAATGAGAAATCTGCATTGGCTACATGAAATCCAATAGTGACAAGATATTCAGAAATCTTGTCAGACCATGCTCTTGGTGCTTGTTTTAAGCCATACAAGGCTTTCTTCAACCTGCAAACATGCTCGGGGTGACCCACATCCTCATAACCAGGTGGCTGCAACATATACACCTCTTCTTGCAAATCCCCATGCAAGAATGCATTCTTTACATCCATCTGATGTAAAGACCATTGCTTTGATGCAGCCACTGCTATCACAACTCTCACCATTGCCATCTTGGCAACTGGGCTGAAAGTTTCCTCATAATCAATCCCATATGTCTGCGCATATCCTTTGGCTAATCTAGCCTTGTACCTGTTTATGCTTCCATCACTGTTATGTTTAACTTTGTACACCCACTTGCATCCCGGAATGGCTTTCTTGCCTTCAGGCAATTGTACTAAATCCCAAGTTTCATTTCCATATAGTGCATCCATCTCCTCATCCATAGCTCTCTCCCAACACACATTTCCAACAGCCTCATCAATGCATGTGGGCTCAACAACCTGCACAACCTTTGCCATATATGCATAGTGATGTGCCACATAACCATCATAAGTAAACCTCTGCATAGGTTTACTTATGATGGTTATGTAAACCAATGGCTTTCTTGCCTTCAGGCAATTGCACTAAATCCCAAGTTTCATTTCCATATAGTGCATCCATCTCCTCATCCATAGCTCTCTCCCAACACACATTTCCAAAAGCCTCATCAATGCATGTGGGCTCAACAACCTGCACAACCTTTGCCATATATGCATAGTGACGTGCCACATAACCATCATAAGTAAACCTCTGCACAGGGTTCTTCACTCTACCAGATCTTTGCAGCTTTTCATTCATGGCTTCCATAGCCTTCTTTACACCAGGTGTTCTCATAGCTGGGATCCCAAGCTCCTCATCAAGGCTCATATCTGAGCCACTAGACTCTCCATCAACATGAGAATGCCCTGCAAAAATATCAAGCATACCAAGGGGCTCAACCACTTTCTCTTTTCCTTTACGTGATGTAGTAATCACATTTTCAGGACTGGTATTATGATGCAGCCTGCCACTCCATGGTCTATCAAAAGACCCACTAGATGAGGACTCTCCTGGTCCACTCAAAGACTGTGATTGCTGACCTGCATTCTGTGCAACCACACTTCCACTCACATCAGCCCCAACAGCTTCTTTTTCAGCAACATACCAGCTACTCATCTCATCAAACACAACATCCCTGCTTACCCTCAGCTCACGTGTAGCAGGGTTATAACACTTGTATCCCTTTTGCTCAAGGGAATATCCAATAATAAACACACATTTTTCAGCTTTCGGGTCCAGCTTAGTTCTCAACTCATCTGGCACATGCACATGCACATATGCAATGCATCCAAAGACTTTCAGATGAGACAAATGTGGTTTTCTGCCAGTAAACCTCTCCTCTGGAGTTCTCAACTCATCTGGCACATGCACATATGCAATGCATCCAAAGACTTTCAGATGAGACAAATGTGGTTTTCTGCCAGTAAACCTCTCCTCTGGAGTTACATCATGTATGGCTGCAGTTGGAGTCCTGTTCATGATGTATACTGCTGTAGAAATAGCCTCAGCCCAATAGCAATGCGGCATATTCTTCTCTTCCATCAATGCTCACGCAATCTCACCAATGTGCCTATTTTTCCACTCAGCAACACCATTTTGCTGCGGAGTGTATCTGCATGTGAACTGTCTCCGAATACCATTCTTCTTCAAAAATTCAGAGAACTCATTGGAGAAGTACTCTCCCCCTCCATCTGACCTTAGGCACTTGACATATTTCCCTGTTTGCTTTTCAACCAAAACTCTGAAATTCTAAAAGTGAGTGAACACCTCACTCTTCTCTTTCATGAAATATACCCACACTTTCCTTGTGTGGTCATCAATGAAAGTCACATAATACCTGCAGCCTCCCATAGATATGGTCTTCGTAGGACCCCATACATATGAATGCACAACATCTAGTGCATTTCTGCTCACATATCTGTTACGTGAAAACACATGCTTTGTTTGCTTCCCAAATTGGCATGCTTCACATATTTTCTGCATACCTTCCACTTTAAATTTTGGCAGCCCTGTCACAATTCCTTTTGTCTGCATAGACTTCAATCTCTGCACATTTACATGTCCAATTCTTTTATGCCATATGTCTGTGTCTGCAACAACTCCTGAACCATTTGCAAACATCGCAGCACTCATTTCAGGCATGTCTACATTCAATGTAAACATCCTGCCCACTCTGCTGCCTTTTGCAACCAACCTGCACTTGTCTTTAAAATCTTCAACATAACAC
The DNA here is from genome assembly GCF_041138505.1 of Cibotium barometz. Taxonomy (NCBI): domain Eukaryota; kingdom Viridiplantae; phylum Streptophyta; class Polypodiopsida; order Cyatheales; family Cibotiaceae; genus Cibotium; species Cibotium barometz. Next base: position 26,441,278 of record NC_141081.1, on the reverse strand, counting down.
CCATCAGGGTTAAACCAAACCTGCAAACCCTGCTCAATCATCTGGCCAACTGAAACCAGATTCTTTGTTATGTTTGGTACATGAAGTACATCTGCAAGGTACTTCACTTGGCCATCCTGCATAGATAATGGCACATCTCCAACATGGGCAATTGGATGAGCAGTGTCATCCCCTGTTTCCACAAAACCTGGTCTTTCCGGGTTTTTCATCTCCTTGAACCACTCCCCATGACTCGTCATGTGGTTCGAAGCGCCTGAATCCACATACCATACATTATCTTTTTGTGCTGCATCAACATTTTCAGACATGGCATTCACAACATGCTGCATAACAAACAACCTTTCATTATCCTCATTATTTCTGCTTGAGGATGCATAGTTGTTTTGCTGCACTTTCCCATTTTGCATGTCAGCCTGCTTCTTATAACATTCTGACTGCACATGTCCAGGCTTACCATAATAATAGCATTCACGTGCATCATTATATTGCCTTTGCCAATTTCCACGGCCTCTTTGACTCCCCCTGCCTCTGAATTTGCCTCTTCCACCTGCGTGTTGTTGTTGTTGTTGATTTTGGGACTCTTGTTGTTTCTGCTGCTGCTGGCCATAATTCTGATTACCTGTTCGGCCACCTCCTTGACCGCGTCCACGGCCTCCTCTACCTCGTCCTCTTCCTGAACTCGTGTAGAAGGCCTGTTGCTCTGAACTGTTTTTGCTTTGTAGACTGTTGGTCTTCACCCAAGTTCTTTTTTTCGATAATCAGCATAAACACCAAATCTGTAAAGTTGGGAATGTTTTCCCGAGTCTGAATGGACGTCTTGAACGCCTTGTATTGTGGCCCGAGACCACGTAGACAGACTTCCACCTTGTCATCATCATCTACTGACACACCAATAGATGCAAGGGATTCCACAATACCCTTTATCTTCAGTGCATAGTCATTCACAGACATGCTCTTTTTCTCCACAGTATGAAGTTCATTCTTCAACTGTATCTTACGTGCCTTGGTATTTGTTTCATAAAGCTTTACCAAGGTGTCCCACGCCTCCTTGGGGGACTTGGCATCCTGAATGTGCCCAATCATGGTATCCTGTATACTAATGGAAAGCCAATACATAACCTTCCTGGCTCCTTGGTTCCAGTCTTTAAACTCTTTCACATCTGCAGAGCAGTCGGATTTATATCCGGTATCTCCGGTGCCTCTTCATGCTCACCTTCTATGTAGTCCCAATAGCCTTTTCCCATCAGGAAATTCATCAACCTGGATCTCCAAGCATGGAAGTTATTCTTATCCAGCTTCTCAGCCACAATCTGTGTTATGCCATCATTAGACATCTTGCCAAACACACAATTTTACCAGAAACTGCACTCTGGTTTTTCTGCACAAACTGCTGTATTTTCTGCACAGCGGTACTATCGTACTCTCAAATGTCACAACCAGTGACGTCAATGTGCATACATACACCCAATGGCAATTGTAGACCTCTTTGCAGCACCCACAGTGTCTGCACAGTCAATCTGTCTTCCTGCAGTTTTTAAAACAGAGTTCTGCAGAGAATCGATGACTTACCCACAGTGCTCGAAATCGCCTGCTTTCTGAAAAACGGAGGTCCAGACGCACCCGAAACGAGTTTTCGGCCCGAAAATTTCAGTCCAAAGGACTATATAGTTGCCCTATAGCTTTACTCCCGCGAAGAAAGCTCCTCAATCAGAGACCGTTTGCCGGTGCCTCCCGCAGAGCTCCCGACAAGGGTGTAGTCACCAACACAATAGGGAAGAGTAGTTGAAGCTCTTACCCTCGTACCGCTTCCTGTGGTTCTCTTGCTTGTAGCTCAGCCCTTAGCATGAACCAGGCTCTGATACCATGAAAAGATGCAGGGGGGAAGAGAGCTTGAGCTCTTGTAAGCACACACACACACTCACAAAACCCTAATAGAGAACACACAAGGTGAGAGGCTGAAAATCTTCTTCTTCTCTACTCAACACTCAACACACCATATACAAGATAAGAGTACACAATAATATGAAAGGTACTCAACCAATACATACACGGGTTCTCTATAGTGTGAACCCGACTAAATGAGCTGGCGCTATAACTATGCCAGTCTCTAGAATGGCTGTCACACAGCCTGTCATCCCACTGGCCGCATATCTCCCAAGATCTCACCAACCATGCCAGTGGTGTAAGTGTGGGGCCTATCCCCCAGGCGGGTCATCAGTGGCCACCGCCTCACTAGACGAGCTCGATATCTTAACAAAACAGAAAGGGTAAACCAAGTAATTGAAGATATACTTGTAATAAGAAACCATGACCCCCAATGGATGGCCCAGCAAACCAGCATGCTAGCTAAGTTTCCAAGTAAGGAATCTCTCCCTTCATTGCATGATTATTTCTCTAAACGTATCTCAATTCTTGCTTGCACTGCTTTGGTGGCCACATCCATGGGGGCTTCTTTCTATTTTTTGAACAAAATCTTGTGGACCTCCTAAGAGGTGCACATGTACATTTTTGTGTGATTGATCATGCTATGCTCTTAGCGGAAAGCACAAGATCTCTCCTTGCCCTACATGATCTTTTTAGCACCACCATTATACACGATTAGCACTAGCAGTGTCATTGGCCACCATGAACCCTCGAAAGTCTGGAGTTCCAAATCCACACTTCTTCACCCCATCAGTCAACATTTTCCAAACTCATTTTGCACATATCTATACTCCACTTTGAGTTGACATATGGCTATTGTCAACAATTCACGGATGCAAGGGTCATACACATGGGCGCCCATTGTAGACTAGCCTTGAACTCAATGCACATGGTCAAAGTGGATCCACGTCTCTTATAGATTTCCACTAGGATGCATTTTATTCACAAGTTCCAAGCCACTCGCTCGTCCAATGGTGGATATTTTAAATACATGCGATTTGTGTGTGGTGTCTTGTTGATTAGAAAACATAATGATGTGGATAAATGGATATCTACATCTGTTTTCTAGATCCAACGTTGCATCTAATCCATTTGCACTAACCAAACTTGCCCTCTTTACATCCACTACACACTTTTGAATCCTTCTTTTATCTAAAAATGGATTCACCACATTCAGAAGCTCTTTAAGGTCTCTATCTCCAAACTCTGCACTACTTTAAACCCCATCACACAATAATATTTGCATAGGTAACCCCTAAAATGTTTTGGAGTAGCAAAAGGATTGAATTGTGCGTACATTGCAATCTTCTTCTCCACACTTTTTTTTTTCCTAGATGAACCCTCTTAGTAAGGGTGTTTATGAAAACCTAAATAAATAACACATCTTAAAGTTGAGAAATGGTCACTAGGTATGTAGTAGTAGATAAATATTGGACAGGTCTCTATATATACACTCTGGCATTTGACCACAATGTTTGCAAGAGAGACTTGCATATTCAAGACCAACAATTCCTATTGATCATGTTCTTTTTAGTCTTCCTTTCCATTGTGCCAAAGTAAGCGCTTGCCATTCTTGCCAATTATGGGCAATCAAGATTCAAACATCGCAAATGACCACCACCCTGCTAAGCGTGGGATGGCACTAGCAAAACAATCTGATGTGCAAGTAATGTATTTTGTCCAAATATGCCCATCATTCTTTTGATCCATACCAATCATTGTAGAACCTGCTCCACAAGGAGGAAGCTCAAAGGAAATATATCCGTTATATGCAATGGGCAACTCTTCTAATTGCAACACTTCTTTTGCACTACACAGGGTAACATGCAAGCTACTATTCAATGGCAAGTTTACTATGAAATCCAACACACTATGAATAGCATTATTTTTTGCATGTCCTATAGAAACACAATCATCATCAAGAACAATTGGAGTTGTTCATGTGCCCTGATGAACAAACACTTTATAAAAGGAATGAGCATCTACATCAATAATGAAACCATCTTCTCCATTTGCAAGTGTAGTTATTTCTATCTTCGCCTTCTCAATATGCATGCATAGAGCCATGGATATCTTCTCGTCCTTTCTCTATGCATCCATCAAGCCTAAGAATGGAGGCGTGGATGCCCATGGATCTATGCATGGATAGAGGCATATGCATGCATGATTTCTCTATGGATGCATAAAGCCATATGCATGCATGATTTCTCTATGCATCCATAGAGCCTAAGAATGGAGGCACAGATGCCCATGTCTCTATGCATGCATAGAGCCATAGATATCTTCTCATCCATTCTTAGACACTATGCGCATATGCATGCATGCATACATGCATAAAGCCTAATCACATGTCTAAGCCACAAGAATGCCTACTAATCACGTGTGGTTTTGACTATATCATATGGCTATCCCTCTCACTCTCACGAGCGACAAGAAGTATTGGGCATTTATGGCCCACATAACTCCCGAGAAATAGCATAGAGCAGCTTCTAAGCTCGGAGTCTCTTTTTCCACATCCACTTTACGAGCTTCAGCCTCTAGGTAATGAGGGATTTCATAAGCCATCATCGATCCAAGGATCACGAGCTTGAAAAATGGAAACAACAAATTGATGCGATGAAAGCACACTTAGAGGCGAGCCCCTCTTCTCACCTTGGCAGTGGCGGTTGGGCATGCTTTAACAAAGATTTCTTAAGTATTTTCAACTTGTATGCTAAGTTTTTCTTACATGGCATAATAACATGTATTAATATCTTTCTTTGTGTATCTTGTAGTTTGAGTATATTGGGCATGAGGCCACTCCTTCATGAGAGAGGATATGGTAGGAAGAAATGCATAAAGTGCCTTGTCACCAAGCTCCTCAATCATGAATGAGGAGCTACGCAGTTCCTTTCTCTATCTCTTTCTCTTTACGATGTCGTCAATGTAGTCTCTTGTTCTTCCTCAATTCTTAGCATGATTTTGTTTTGTAGGAGGATATTGCCGGGCCTTTGGAAGCCGCTAAAATCACTTTTGATGAAGACAACCAGGAAGAAGATGCAGGGGAGCAAGGGCAAGATATGGGAGATCAGCACACAAGAGGAGGATACTAGTGATGAGGAAGATTAGTGTCATCCGGGTCATATGTTTTATCACTATTTTGTATGCCTAAGGGCTTAAACCCTTTCTTTTTGGTATCCCAAACTCTGTAAATATTGATGATCAATACAATGCTTTTGTGTTGATCTCCAATAATTATATTTTTAATATGCTTCAAATATTTACATGTCCTTCGATGGCTGCAGCCATTCTAATACAGTCTGGGCACCCTCACTGCCCTCAAAATTTCCAGTTAACAAAGTCGGTATTTAGCTAGATATGATCGTGTTGATAATAGACTCGGTATAAAAGTTGATATTAGAGTCGGTGTGTTAGAGTTGGTAATATCGTCGATATCAAAGTCGGTGTTTGAGTTGATAGAGCAGACTCGGTATAAAAGTCGATATTAGAGTCCGTAAAAAAGTTGGTATTAAAGTAAAAAATGCAGTTTGAATACCGACTTAAATATCGACGCTATTATCAACTCTGTTACCGATGATACTACCCGACCCTATTACTAACGCTATTTAGCTCTGATACCAATGCAATAATTTCATATTGGGTGCATAAGTGGTGTGACTAGTTTTAAGTTTGCATGAATATCTGGCTAGGGGGCCTGGGAACTCTTTTCCCTGGTATCCGGGACAAAACCTAACCAAATTCTTAAATGGATCCCATCACTACAGTGGTTGGGTAGTTGGCTAACCCACGGGACTGGATGGGGTTAGGCTAAACTAATGGATCCCTAAAATGAGACTCAATTCTGTTATGGTATGAGAGATGAAGTAAATCCCGAACGAATTGTTCTATGGAAAAGAATCAACGACTGTGCCTCTCAATGAGGAAAAAAGTGTTGGTCTCTATGATCCAAGTGCAAGTCTTTTCCTTGATCTGACTATGATACTTACGAGTTCGGTCAGATCAGTTCAGTTAGTTAAGGCTCTTGACTACATTAGAGTAAAAATATACTGGAGGAATCGCCCATGCTTTTCGGGCAAGGGAAGTTTTTTCGGGTTTGGTTTTGGAAGAACCGCGGGATTAGTCTCTTGTCCGGATATTCGTGGGCGAGGCCCTGAGTGAGGGACCCTGCCCCGCACAAGAATCGCTACTTCTGCTGCTAGCACCCCTAAATTCGTTGCACCACGGAGGGGACAGGGATCTTTCAGTATCCCCATAAAAATGGGAATTAAAGGTGAGTTTAATGATAAAAACAGAATTATATGGAAAAGAGATTAAATTTTAAAAAGTTTAAAGAAGAGACCCAAAATTCTTCAAGAGAATTATAGAGAGAGGTAATGAAACTCTAGAAATAGAGAGAGGTAATGAAACTCTAGAATTATAGAGAGAGGTAATGAAACTCTAGAAATAGAAAGTTAGGTTGTAGCAATTAAGAATTTGTAGAACTAAGGTGAGTAGTAGGTTCAAGCTTAACAGAAATAAAAGGATTTAAGACCTTGAGGAAAGAATAGGGAGGAGTAATCCAATTTACTGTTGAGGCCTTATACAGAATATAAGAGCATTTTTCAAAGCCCATTTATAAGTTGACTTGATATTGTTATACCTAGAAAATAAGGAGAACTTATCTTAGATGGATTTTTTAAAAGATTTAAGAATGAAAGAGAAAGGTTGTTGAGGCCTTAGAGAGAATATTATAGCCTTTTGTGCAAAGCCCATTCATAAGTTAATTTGACATTGTTACCTGGTAAATAAGGAGAGATTATCTTAGATGCATTTTTTAAAAGATTTAAAAATGTAAGAGAAAGGCTTTAAAGAAAGAAAAAGTATCCCAAAGGTCTACCTTTAGAGCATCCAGTTTGTCTGAAAAAGCTAGGAGCCTATTTATAAAAATATACTAAGGATCCTTGAAATAACACTTTAGTATAATGATAAAAAATAGCCAAAAAGTTTGAGAATCAAGACAAAAAATAATTTGATTGAAAAACAAGATATACTAAGGATCCTCAAAAAATAAGACCTTAGTATAATGGTGATTAGAAAAATAGGTAAAACTATAGAGCTACGAGTGGTTATACACTAAGGGTCTTCACTTTGGGATCATGTCGTGTAGATGAGACACTGTTATTTGACTTATGCTTCCAATCTTATCATCCCAAGTGGTAGTCACTAGAGGCTTGGGAGGTAACTCAATCAATTTACCACCCCTACCACCTAGGATACTATCGATATGATCATGTAACTCAATCAAGTTGCGTGGTGGACATCCACAAAGACACCATGTAACTCAATCGAGTTACATGGTGGACATCCACATATGTTCTATCAAGGTAGGAGGTGGACATCCACGTAACTCGAATGAGTTACATGGCACTACAACATATCGGCCAGATACCGACTGTAGCAACAATGAGGATATCACGCTTAGCAATTTTTAGGATTTATAGCACCAGAGTCGGTACTAGACTCCCTATCAGCCTCAGTGACGTATAGTTGGTAACAATGTTGGTAATAGGGTCAGTAGTATCATCGGTAACAGAGTCGATAAATAGCGTCGATATTCAAGTCGGTATTCAAACTACATTTTCGACTTTAATACCAACGTTTTTACGGACTCTGAATATCGACTTTTATACCGATTCTGCTATCAACTCAAACATCAACTTTGATACCGACAATATTACCAACCCTAACACTAACTCTAATATCGACTTTTATAGTGAGTCTGTTTATCGACAATGATATCGAGCTAAATATCGACTTTGTTAACTGGAAATTTTTTGGGCAGTGAGGGTACCCGGACTGTCCTAGAACGGCTATAGCCATCGAAGGACATGTAAATATTTGGAACATACTAAAAATATAATTATTGGAGACAAACACAAAAGCATTGTATTGATCATCAATATTTACATTGAGTTTGGGATACCAAAAAGAAAGGGTTTAAGCCCTTAGGCATACAAAATAGTGATAAAACATATGACCCGGATGACACTAATCTTCCTCATCACTAGTATCCTCCTCTTGCTGATCTCCCATATCTTGCCCTTATTCCCCTGTATCTTCTTCCTGGTTGTCTTCATCAAAAGTGATTTTAGCGGCTTCCAAAGGATTGGGAATATCCTCCTACAAAACAAATCAAGCTAAGTGTAAGATTCCTCCCCATCCCCTCAAGATGTCCAGTTTCTTCCCATGTAATCAATCCCCTTTTCAGAATAATAAAAGATCTTGTTTCTACCTGTTTTGGCCTAGAGAGAGATAATTCAGTTTTTAGATCTTTGGATGAAAAAATATCCCTTCTTATTAAAATAAATTCCCCCGAAATAGAAGTGTAAAAAGAAATTCCTAAGGTGCATTAGAAATAAATTATAATGTGCACAAAAGACCTTAGCCTAAGGGTCCAGATTTTTTGAAAATTTTGGACTAAGGTTCCTATGGACCAATAAATTAATCCAAATGTAGGGAGGAGATAAATTGAAGAAAAAAAGAAAACCCCCCCAAAAATGAGTAAATGCTCACATAAGATGAAGACCAAAGAAAACAATTAAAAAACTGAATTTTGACACCTGAGAGTAGGGATCTCCCCTCATGAAGGAGGCACCTTTTTTCTCATCATTACCCCCAATTTTAAATCAATAAAATGAGATATTTCATCTCTCCTCTCTCCTATTTCAAAACTAGATCCAAAAAGTAAGCTGTGTTGAAATATACAAGTGAATAGGGTGTGTGTGGGAACAAGCTCTTGGATAGAGGCTGTAAAAGAGGAGATGTAATTGTGAAAGAACCTGTGAAAAGGTTAGAAGAATCTACTGGGAGAGAATAATGGGTAGCATGAGGGAATTTAGGAGTGTGGAGATATTCTGGGAGATATTCAGGGAAAAGAGAAGAGGTGGAGAGAATCAGGCAAAAGGTGGAGATATTCTGGGAGTGAATCATGGAGAAATCAATGGGATTTGATGCTTGATGTAAACTCTATAAATTGAGGCATAGCCCTAATGATAATTTGCTGGTTTTTGAGTATCCATGCCTACATTAATCTATTTGCTAATTATTCACTAATTACGTCTTAATCATTTACTAATCACTTTGTTAATGATGTTGATTCTAGTGTATGATACCATAGCTCATCATTATGCTCAAATTTCAACATGGTATCAGAGCCATGCCTAGAATCCATCAGATTTATGAGCCCATTAGTTAATTAATTAGGATTAGTAGAAAATTAGCAAAAAAAAAATCAAATTTTTAGTGAGTTTTCACTTCTCCCCTTCACCCCCAACCAGTGGAGGACTCCATTCTTCTTGCACGGTCAAAATTAGGTCTTGAGCTTCTAACACAAGCTAGCTAACATCCTTGGCTTCAAGCCCATCAAGAAAACGCAGCAAACCGCCGGCGCATTCAGGAGAACTCCACGTTTTTTTCAGCGTAATTTTTTCTGACAGTTTTGCAGATCTTGTGCTCATCAAATCAACTTGCTTCAATTTCTCTTAGCCCCGGGGGTTTTCAAGCATGCTCTACAAGCTGGTGAAGACAGAATTCAATTTCATCAAGTCTACAGTGAGATCCAAGCTCTTCATCAAATCTGCAGGTGACTTTGGTAAAACAGAGATTAAGCTTTCAATATTTGGTCAAATCTTGTGTTTCTTGGCTTAATCCTCTACTAGACTCATTGTTTTTGATGCCTTTGAAAGCATTTGAGCTCATTTGAAGTGGAAGGCACCAAATATGGACTCCCCGCATACTCTGTTTTTTGCACACAAAACAGAGCATTAATTTGCTAATCAGTGATTAATCAGTGCTAATCACTATATTTTGGTACAATTGAGGATTCAAATTAACCATTAGGTATCTGATACATATCCCTATAGCTTCAGATTGCAAATCGGAGTTGGTTTGATACTCCAACCATCCCGTACAAATTGGTTACCCTTAATTTAATGTAATTTTTGGTGATTTTATGCTGATAAAATTGTTGTAATCATCTATTAAACACCAGATTGAGTTGTAAAAGAGTAGACACTGTCCTTGAATCTTGAAATTGGATCAAGAGGTAAGACCCCCTTCACATCACCATGAGTTCAGCACAGGAAATAGCCAAATTTAATGGGGAACAGTTTTATACATGGCAGACAAAAACCATGTATTTGCTGATGAGGAACAATCTGTGGGGATTAGTTGAAGGGAGAGATGAATGCCCAGAGAGAGGAGAAAATGAGTGGAAGAGTAGGAATGAAAAAGCATTGAGACTTATTGCACTCAGTTTAAATGATGAAATCATTCATCACATCACAGGGATACAGTGGGCAAAAGATGCATGGGATGAACTCAATAAGTTATTTGATACACAAGGAAAAAATTCAAAGATAAATCTGTTAATGCAATTCTACAAATTGGACATGAAGGAAAGTGAACCTTTAATCACACACTTGAACAAATATAAAAGCATTAAGCAGCTATTGGCAAAAAGGTAGAAGATGATGAAGCATTAGCTGTACTTTTGAAGAGTGTGGACAAAGGAGATTATGAAAACATTGTAGCAACACTAAAGAATGTACCTGAACTGAAGATACAGGAGATAGAAGCAGCTCTACTAGAGCAAGAGAGCAGAGGCAAAGAGAAGAAAGGGCTCGACTCAACAGCACGAGAGGAAAAAACATTCTTCACCCGAGGAGGATTCTCTCGAGGACGAGGACGAGGACGAGGAAGAGGCAGAGTAGGAGGGAGGACCTTCACTTGCCACAAATGTGGAAAGCCAGGACACATGGCGAGACACTGCTACAGTAAACCCAGTGAAGAAGGAACGACATCGGCAAACTTCATGGAGGCTCCAAAGGAAGTGGAGTCGGATCATCTTTTCTAAGAGAGAGAGAGAGAGAGACCCCACAACCCAATGTAACCTACCCCAATAAAGTAAAACCACCTCTCTGAGCCACCGATGATGTAGGCCACGTGGTAGATGTATGTGTGAGCACTTTAGTCAAGGTCACGGGCACTTATGGTAGCCTTGGACACATAGAGAGAGAGAGTGTCAAGGACTATGGAGTTTAGGGACTTGAGACACTGGTCACGGGCTGTCAAGTAAGAAAGAAACTTGATACAGGGTCCAGGTGTGCTGAGATAACTTGAGGGGAGGAGTAGACACTGGTCGCAGACTACCAAGTAAAGGGAGGCAAACTTGATATAGGGTCTAGGTGTACTAGGATTATTCACTTGAGGGGAGGTGTTGAAATATACAAGTGAATAGGGTGTGTGTGGGAACAAGCTCTTGGATAGAGGCTGTAAAAGAGGAGATGTAATTGTGAAAGAACCTGTGAAAAGGTTAGAAGAATCTACTGGGAGAGAATAATGGGTAGCATGAGGGAATTTAGGAGTGTGGAGATATTCTGGGAGATATTCAGGGAAAAGAGAAGAGGTGGAGAGAATCAGGCAAAAGATGGAGATATTCTGGGAGTGAATCATGGAGAAATCAATGGGATTTGATGCTTGATGTAAACTCTATAAATTGAGGCATAGCCCTAATGAGAATTTGCTGGTTTTTGAGTATCCATGCCTACATTAATCTATTTGCTAATTATTCACTAATTACATCTTAATCATTTACTAATCACTTTATTAATGATGTTGATTCTAGTGTATGATCCACCATAGCTCATCATTATGCTCAAATTTCAACAAGCTGAACTGACCCAAAAATGGTCAAAAATTGACCAAACTGATCTGGAAAATTCTAGAATCAGTTTTCTTGGTCAGAGGCTCACTTTTTCCTATAAATAGAAGCCTCCCCCTTTGTAAAAGCTTAATGGTGTTTATGCACTGTTACTCTACTCCTACTGTCCTGAGCCATCTACATTGAATTTCTTAATAACTCAATTGTTTTTGGCCTAATCCTCTCCAAAGTAAATTGGTGGCCACTCTTGCTTCAAACAAGAGTAGAACCCTCAATCCCTCAAGCTAAAGGAGAGCTTACAAGCTCCATGTAAGCTAATTTTCTTACTTGTTTTCAAATTTTAAATCTTTCTTATTAAATTTAATTTTTATGCATAGAAAGATGCATAAAGGATTTTTTTAATTACAAAAGTGTTATTCTTATTAAAATTGATTTTTATGCATATAAAGATGCATAAAGGAAATTTTTTTATTATAAAAGTGTTATTCTTATTAAATTTGATTTTTATGCATAGAAAGATGCATAAAGGAATTTTTTTAATTACAAAAGTTTTATTCTTATTAAATTTGATTTTTATGCATAGAAAGATGCATAAAGAAATTTTTTAAATTATAAAAGTGTTATTCTTATTAAAATTGATTTTTATGCATAGAAAGATACATAAAGGAATTTTTTTTAATAAAAGTGTTATTCCCATTGAAGTTGATTTTTATGCATAAATAGATGCATAAAGAATTTTTATATCAAAATTAGAATTCTCTTAAATTCTATATTTAAATTCTATGAGTAATTGATAATTGAATAATTAAATACTCTAAGAGAGAAATTTCTATTGTTTTATATTCACACAGTTTGTAAAAAGAAAATTTAAAAAATCTATCGAGATCGAATTATTCAGATAAATGATTAATTTATTCCTCATTGGAATTCATAGCTAATTTAGAAATCAGTTAAGTGTATATTCAAAGAAAGAAATTCGGTAAAATAGTAACTGAATTTATCACAACCTTTTCGAGAAAGATAGTTCAGGAAAAATCTTATCAGACTCGAACCTTGAATCAAACTATGACCAAGACCAAACTCTTCCGTCAGTTTCGAGGAAAGAAGGTGTGACTAGTTTAGAAAAATACACTCAAAACTCCCGCCAAATCTGAAACTAAGTTTGAGACCCTTCGAATTGATTTGTGGATCAAGGTTACAGAATTCAAGGAATTCTGGTATGAAATTCAAAATTTCGTTCAAGAAGTTTTGGGGATACTGATTCAAGAAATACTCCTTGTATTCAAAAGAAAGTCAAACTGAAACTTGCACAAAAACCCTGTTTTCTTAAAGGACTGTCTTACGCCAGAATGCTGGAGGGAGCATTTGGTATATGTTTTTTTAAAGGGAAGTTCGGTTGCAACAGCTGGCGGCGGGGAGTGTTCAAAGGACAGCTCATGCGCCAAAGCTTCACCAGCCTCGGTATGGTTTAAAAATGGTGTGCTTCTGGTACGATGGGTGAGGGCCAACGAAGCGGTCCTGAGTGAAGTGCCAGGACACCTAAGGAGGATCTTGGAGGGTTCTGACCAGGCGATGCACGGGCTCGCGGTGCCTAGGACACCCATGCGTATGTCGTGGAAGATATGTATGATGGACGAAATGATTATTGTAATCTGTTACTGGATCTTGTTGTTGCTGACCAATGGGTCTCAACGGAGAGTCCTAAGTGATACTGTTTTTTGAGAAACAAGGGATTGGATGGAAATTTTGACTTATGATGTAAATTTTATCAATAGATTATTTTATATGTTAAAGTTTTAAAGAGGAGTGTGTGCGCATCTGTATTCGAAAAAGCAAAAGTTAAGAAAGGCATTCAATTATAGGTGGGTGAGTAATTGTCTGATTTTATCGATTCCAGTGGTGTGGTAGCTAACCCATGGGCCGTAGGCTAGAATCACTGGAGTTTTAATAATTAAATTGGAATAATAGGAATACGCTTAGAATTCGAGTAGTTAAATAAAACCATGAAGAATTTCTCAAATGAGTAGATCAACGGCTATGCCTGATTTCGGTTAGGAAAAAAGTATTGATTTCCTCAGATGATTAGATCAACGGCTGTGCCTGATTTTGGTTAGGAAAAAGCATTCATTTCTTCAAATTAAGTCAGTGATAGTCTTTCTTCTATCTGGTTTAATCAGGTGAAGGATAGTTAATCTCTTGAACCCGTTAGAAAATTCATTAAGAAAATCAAAAAGGTGGAATCGTCCCCGTTTTTTAGGGCAAGGAAAATTTTCCCGGTTTCGGTTTCGGAATGACCACTAGATTAGTCTCATGTCCGGACATTCGAGGGCGAGGCCCGGAGTGGGAAACTGTGCCCCGCATAAGAGGAAGCTACTTCCGCTGCTCTAACAACCGAGAATCCGATGCGCGGAGGGGATAGAGGGGTCTCACAGCTGGTATCAGAGCGCTGTTGTAAACTTACGAAACAGTAGCAGAAATTGCCTAAAATTTTAAAATAAATCTGGGAAATAATGTTTTCACTTGTTAAGATTATGTTTGAAATGAACTTCATAAATTAAAAACTCATAAATTGAACTAGATTTTTAGATGGATACCCCAAATCTGTCTAGCATTCTTGGACTCTCCCCAGAGTCAGGATATGATCGTCTTTGCCTTTGAAAATCTCATCAACTCTGCTACAACCCGAGAAAGCAGAGTGAGACTCGCTCGTCACTTTGAGGATCTATACTTTCCCGATCCTGTAGAGCGACGTCAGCATATGTGGTTCTCTAGAGGGCGAAGTATTAACGTCAATACCAATCAACGACAGAGACTCAGACAGAATATCTCGCTAGCCATGATCTTGATAAGGCTAGGAGTTGTTCATTATGTACAACTCTATAATCATTTACCCCAAAATTTTAGAATTTCTTGTCGTATTTTTAGACTTCTTAGCCGCTTTATTCCTAGGAGTAGAATTACAGCACCATTATCAGATGAATCGTATATATCATAGCATGTCTCCATCGCAGTATCACCTTTTTATGCATACGTGATTGAGGAGGTGACTTTTGGAGCCGAGACGCTCTATGTATATATCAAAAACTTTTGACAAATAAATGATGTTTTGCAAAAGATTCCAAATTGTTTTTGTGGTTGTGAATATTGGTTAATAAAATTATGAGAGTGAATCTTGTTTTTGAGAATTATGATGAAATATTTATTTATTTAAGAAATAAATCTCAAAAATTAAAGTCATAAATCTATTGACAAAGTTAAGTTGACAAAAATATTATTTTGTAAGAATCATGAGGCGCGCGGCCCGTACTAGGCAGCCGGATCCTCTTATCAATGATGAAGAGTTAGATCCAGACGTTTGTAGTAAAGCCCTGCACCGATCCGAACCTGGTCCCTTCAAGGGTGAAGGGGAACAGTTAGGAGAAGTAGTGAAAAATGGATCGAGGCAATGGAAGAGTATTTTTATGTAACCGGCTATAACAAGAGTATTTTTATGTAACCGGCTATAACAAGAGAAACAAGATGGCTCTCGCCAGATTGAAAATTGTGGAGACGGCCACGGTCGCATGGAGGAACCATTGCGAGACAAACTATCTCGAGTGAAATACCCAGACCTGGTCAGATCTTAAAGCTTACCTCAGGAAGAGATTCTATCCTCCAAGATTCCTGGAAACCAAAATGAATGAATTCCTGGAATTGAAGCAGGATAGCCAGACGATTGAAGAATACCATCAAGCATTTGCCCTTCTCCTCAAATATTCTCCACTTTTGGATGAAGAGCAGATGATGGTGGCCAGATTCATTCAAGGGATGAACGAGCCATTGGACACTTTAGTGAAAAATGCCAAACTAGTCTCAATGGTGGCAGAAGCTGTCAGAATGGCAAAGGACTTTGCCAAAGCATTTGTTGTTAAGGTCCCACTGAAGCCTACACCCTCAAACTTTAAAAGATTCCAAATCCCGTGAAGTGCTTCAAACTTTCCACCCCCAAAGAGGCAGCAAGGCCCTAATCAGAATCAAGATGCTAGGAGATTCAAAAGTGAAGGAAGACCCTCCCCTCATCACAACACTTTCTCAAGATCCCCACCTCTTTCAAGGATTCAGAGGGATGAGCTTAGAAGTGAGAATAGGTTTTTTGGATGTCAGGGTTTCGGTCACCAGCTTAAAGACTGCTCGACTCCTATCATGTCAAGAGGACAGGGAAGTCAAGGACCCAGAGTGCCGAGACCAACCCCTTCTTCGTATAAGTTGTCTTGCCAAAATCAGCGCAATCCCAGGAGGACTCCTGCTCAACCATCTGCCTCTGTTCAGAGTAGTCTCAGAACTCCCTCCCAGAACTGGGGTAACCAAAGAGAGAGAGTTCTGCCCCAATCTGCAGCAGCTAGAGCAGTTTATGATAGCAGAAGTAGTGGAAGAGGAAAGAGATCATATCTATGCTACAATTGAAAACCAAGGTCCAAATCATCAATTCTCTGTCATCCATACTCCAGCTGAGTATAAGGGTAAGCCATTCAAGCTTTTGATTGATTCAGGTAGTACTCATTCATTTTTTTTCCAAGATGCTTGCATAAGCTATTCTTAGAACAGAAATCAGGGAAACCTATGCAAGTTGAATTGGCCAGTGGGGGTGGGAAGATTCTTTTCACTCACCATGAGACAGATCGTATTCAGTTTAATCTAGATGGGAATCTAACTGACTGCTAGTTCAGAGTCTTAACTTTGGGAGTTTTTGACAGAATCCTTGGAATGGATTGGCTCCACAAAAATCAAGTTGACATTCCTTGTCACAACAATGGAACCATTTCCTTCCGTGACCTTCACGGGAACAAAGGTCAAGGAACTTGAATTTTTGGATCCAGAGATATGCAATTAGTAAAAGCTTCTAGGTTACTGAAAGGACTTAGAAAGAAGCAGCTCATTTATGTTGTCAAAATGAATCCGGTAGACACAAAGTTAAAGGATAAATAATCCCAGCAGAGCTAACTGAAATGCCTCCAGTTCGAGAAGTAGATCATGAGATAGAATTGACCCTCGGAGCTTAGCCAATAGCCTAGCACACGTACAAAATGCCAGTCCCTATGGCCATTGAACTCTAGGAACAGCTTAGGCAGCTGCTGTTAAAACAAGGGTTTGTAAGACCCGGTGTTTCACCTTGGGGAGCGCCAGTTCTCTTTTAGAAAAATAAGGATGGAACATTAAGACTCTGTGTGGATTACAGAGGTCTCAATCAGCTGACAGTTAAGAATAAGTATCCTATCCCCAGAATTGATGAGCTTCTGGACAGGCTAAATGGAGCCCAGATCTTCACAAAGATAGATCTCAAATCAAAGTATTACCAGATCAGGATTAATGAGCAAGATATCCCGAAGACAGCCATCAATACTCGTTATGGGCACTATGAATTTACTGTCATGCCGTTTGGATTGACAAATGCCCTAGCTACATTCAATCGCCTAATGCAGGACATTCTCAGAGAATACTTGGATGATTTTGTTCTTGTTTTCTTTGATGATATTCTGATTTACTCAAAGAATGCAGGTGACCATGAAGCTCACGTCCGTAAAGTTCTTGAGATTCTAAGGAAGCACCAACTCTTTGCAAAAAAGAGCAAATGCACTTTCTCTATCAACCATGTTGAATACTTGGGCTTTCTGGTATCCAAAGACAGAATTTCTCCAAATTTCACAAAAGTCCAAGCAGTCATAAATTGGCCTGAACCAAAGACAGTGAAAGAAGTTAGGGGATTCTTGGGATTAACTAGTTGGTATAGAATTTTTATACCTAAGTATGCTCTCATAGCTTCCCCCTTGACTAATCTTCTCAAGAAGAATACCTCGTTTCAATGGTCTTCCAGGTGTCAGAGTGCTTTTGATAAGCTGAAGACCACCTTGGTAAACCAATCCCATTCTGAAGTTGCCAAATTTCTCTCTACCCTTTGAGGTAGTAACTGATGCCAGTGGTTTTGCCCTAGGAGGTGCACTCATGCAGGAAGGTCATGCAGTGGTCTATGAATCCTGAAAACTCAGAATGCATGAGAGAAATTATGCTGTCCATGACCTGGAGCTACTTTCAATAGTCTATGCCCTAAAGTTGTGGAGACATTACCTACTGGGTCAAAGATTCACTTTGATGACAGATCATCAGAGCTTAAAGTGGATCTTCACTCAGAAGGATCTCAACATGCGCCAAAGAAGGTGGATGCGGACCCTACAAGAATTTAATTTTGAAATCAAGTACCGCCCAAGCAAAGAAAATGTGGTAGCAGATGCCCTCAGCAGAAAAGCCTCCTTGCTTGCAATCACAGTGGTGTCAAATCCATTTATTAATGAAGCAAGAGAGAAGATCATGCAGGATAGATTCTTTGGCCCTACTGCCTCGGGGGGGTCACTCTATGTAGAATATCCCTATCGCGTGCATTCAAGGCCTATATTTTAAATCCCTTATCTGTGAATTTTTTAATCCATATAATATTCCCTTTTCTTTATGAATCTATAAATTTTTTTGAAAAAATTTTAAATCATACCCTTATGTAAATATATTTCTATAAGTTTCATAAATTAAAAATATGCTTCTGTTGAACGCACGTGATATTCATATTTTTTTGTGAGCGACCCCCCCGAGCCTACTGCTACCCTACTTATGCAGGAAAGCAAAACTCCTCAGGAGTTGAACTGAGTTCAAGGTTACAGCCTGGATGAAGGAATTATGTATTATAATAGCAGGCTATGCATTCCTAAATGATGAGGGAACTAAGGGTCAAATTCTAAATGAAGCCCATGATAGCCTTATAGCAGGACATCCAGATTTCATAAAGACCTACATGTCTGTAAAGAAAAGCTTCTTTTGGCCTGGACTAAAAAGGGATGTACTTAATCATGTACATCAATACCTGATATGTTAGAAAGTCAAAGCCGAGAGAGTAAAAATGCCTTGGAAGTTACATCCATTAGACATCCCCCAGATGAAGTGGGAATGTATCAGTATGGATTTTATTACTGGACTACCTTCAGCTACAACTCCATCTTCGTGGTAGTTGATAGACTAACCAAAGTTGCCCATCTGATTCCAGTAAAAAAAACCTACACTGCAGTGGATGTGGCCAGAGTATTCCTCAAGGAAATCTTCAGATTGCATGGTCTACCCAGGAGAATAGTAAGTGATCGACATCCCAAGTTCACGTCAAGATTCTGGACTGCATTCTTCAAAGCAGTAGGAACTTTCTTGGATCTTAGCACAACTTACCACCCCAAGACCGATGGTCAAACAGAAAGGGTGAACCAGGTAATCGAAGATATACTTTGGCCATGCTGTGGTGGCAGGAAACCCAAGAAGTGGCTAAGCTATCTGCACCTAGTTGAATTTGCCTACAATGCTTCTTATCACCAAAGTATAGTGATGAGCCCTTTCAAAGCTATGTATGGACAAGACTTCTTAACACCATTAACTTGGTCCGACCCATTGATTAGGCCAGACAGATGCTTGACGACATGGAGCAATAGATGCAGTCAATCTACAAGGATATAAAAGCTACCCAGGATAGACAGAAATAGTATGCAGATAAGAATAGGTCAGACAGAAAATTCGAAGAAGCACATATGGATGTCTCCAAAGGGAAAGGGGACCAAATTGGCCAATAAGTCCAAGAATAATACACAAGAATAATAAAATAATGAATGCATGATGCATCTCTCCAAAATCATACTAGAAAACATCAAAGAAGAAAAGGAGACCCTAGAATCACTATACTAAAAGTGACATAGTCTTCTAGAGACCCAATGAGATCATACATGGTCCTTTGGAGCACCGAGCGTGTTTGATTTGGATCAAGAGATGAGTGGCAGTGGGGTATCTCATGAGACCTCCTATGCCAATTCTTAGGTCTCCAAAGTGTAATGCAATCAAATATAGGCACCTATACAGGCTGCAAGAAATCTCCATATTGAAATGAGGGTGCTTTCTGGATGTGATTGTTCTATGTGTCATGTAGTTGAGTGGCTTTATAGTATATCCTAGTCCTCCTTGTGTGCTAGAAGGAAGATATACAAAAGAGTTCATTTATATTATTTGTTACTTTTTCTTTTTACTAAGCAAAAATGTGTTATGTCATCATAAATGATTAATATTTATCTACGTCCATTTGTTTACTAAGAAAAGGATCTCAAGTCTGATGACTTGATCCCAATTCCCCTTCATGTTCCACATGGACAAGAAAGTCCAAACCCAGGCTCCCCAACCCACCTTTTATTTTATTTTAACACACGTAGACCGCAAAGAAGGAATGAAAACTATGCCCCTCCATGTTGTCAAGCACTGGACGCAAATTAGATATATACAAAGAAGCATTCTCTCTCTCCCTCTCTCTCTCTCTCTCTCTCTCTCTCTCTTTTCGTAATAGAAGTTATATATTACCAAAAATTACATTACATGGTCGCCATGTGATGTACTAGCTTTCCCTCACTAACCATAGGTGTAGCTCGGAGTACCCTCATCCAATATATAGCTGTGTCATTCTCCACCAAATGAGTTGACCACAAGGAAGAGACTTGCCACAATAGTAGCCCTTTTATATGCCCTATGTATGCTGTAGTACCTACTTTTGCATCAAATATGAAGGCATTCCTAGTTAACCAGATATGCCACAAGCCTGTCCACTTGAAAGAATGAAAGAAAACTAAATGTTTTGGGTTATTTGGCCCATTCGGAATCTTGCCAAAAATCCAGTCTTTAACCTTTACGGGCCTATCTGTCAACACGAAATCCATATGCGAGATAGGAAATCCCACACCTTCTTTGCCACCGAACATAAAATGAAAAGATGCGGGCATGTTTCCAAGCATGTAGTACAAAACACACAATTACCAAAAGGAATCTGTCACTTTCGCAGTTGGTCCCCCAATGGTAGGCCTCTAACTAGCATGCGTCATGGGAACACCTTCCCTTGATGTGGAATCTAAGACCACCAGCCATGTAAGATTACTTTCACGAGTACTTTTCTTGATGTTCCATACCCTATTAGCCTTCTCAGTGATCTAGTGCTTATCTTCCACCATCATATGGTACACTTGATTTGCTGTACGTTGGACAATGTCTTGAGGCTTTCTAAATGTCTAATCTAACCAAGGTTGTTGATCCTCCAACTGAGGAATATCACCAAATGGTGTAAGGCCTGCCCTCTCCTTCTCCCATAACTGTACATATCCATGTGAAACCCAAAAATATTGATGGATTTCTGAAAAGACAATAAGCGGCCTCTACATGGCAAGAAAGCATCCATAAGTCTCACTGTGCTAATCGATCCATTCTATTAAATTTTGGCCGCTCAACAAGTTTGTCAGGCCACTCCAGAAGTCATGAAGTAGCCAACACCTCACTTGCCATAGAATTTAATTGCAACCACTGATTTTAGTGTGTGCCAACACCTCCTTCCATGAGATCATTAAATGATAAAGGAGAGGTGAAGCCACCACTCGAACCTATTGGGAAACATTCACTAAATCCCACCATGTACCATCAATCCTAGTATTACCATGCACAAGTACGACCTCCTCTATGAGGACCTTAGCCATTACCACCCAAGGCTCTTGAGATACACACATATCTTGCAATAAAGGCCATCTCCTAGAGCGACCATATATAATCTGACATCTAATAGGGATGCCCCTCCACTCCTCTTCGGAGTAGTAACATGTTCCCAAGAAATCCACATCTACCTTGGCTTATTTCCTGCTCTTTTCAATAGCATAAATCTAATTGCTTGTTGTATCTGATGCCCATCCATGGCAATAAAGGCAAGAAAAAAGATATCATGCTAGTCATAATGGATTATGCTACTTTGAGCCGAACATGCATAGGCCAATCCTGAGATTTCCAATACACAAACTTATCATTTATCCTTGCAGAAGTCCATGCCAACAAAGCCTCTGAATCAACATCAACTCCAATCGGATAAGTGTGCTGCTGCATACCCTTTGTATGACCTACCTATTCCATCCCAAACTAAGTAAATCTCTCTCGGTATAGCTTATCAAAGCAAATTTTTGCATATTAATGTATAACTCTAAAGCAAGACCAAAAGTATCCCAAACAGCCATAGCCTTTTGAACATTATCTCTTTGATCCTTAGGAACATGAAAGAATCATGTCACGTAGGCTGTAACACTTGTGAGACCGACAGTAGACCGGATGGCCATATGGGGCTTTAGCGTCAACGCCTCGGCCGGAGCGTCAAGGATGTAACCATCCGGGGTTCAGTGGGAGAAGACACCCATGCGGAGTCATGGGCGGCCAGGCTAGTGTGGACGACAGGCCACACACTATATAGCCTGGGGGATGAGGGGCAATCCTCATTCTTCCTCTGTGGGCTTGGTGGTGAGCCAGAGGCCGTCCCCTCCCTGTGGTAGCGCCCGTAGTGGTGCTATGGTGATCTAGCATTGGTATCAGAGCTTGGCATCGAGGTGTACGAAGTAGGACCAGCTGTGTAATGATTGGCTCTCAATCAAATTTGGGGGGATAACCTTATCCCAAAGGTCCTACATCAAGAAGTCGTGGAGAAGAAGAGGTTGGCCATAGCTGGAAGGAAGGGTTCTCTCTCTCTCTCTCTCTCTCTCTCTCTCTCTCTCTCTCTCTCTCTCCGTTGCACACACCCAAGCTCTCCATTGTAGGTAAGTTTTTTTTTTTTGGGTGCTTTGGAGCTTGTTTGCGGGAGAAGAGGTTGTATGTGGAGGGAACCTTGTAATGGCGGGTGTCTAGTGCTGTCGATTGTGTAGAGGGAACCGGCGGCCTGCCTGGTGCTGCCGACGGCAGCCAGCCCCAGGCTAGCAGCGACGGGGAACTGGCGGCTTGCCCACAGGCGACCAGCCATGCTAGAGCCGGCAGCCAACCCATAGGCGGCCAACCCATAGGCGGCCAGCGCCGCAAACAGTCCGGCCGGTGAAGGGTCTGTCTTTCCCTGCAGAGTGGGGGGGACCACGTGTCAGGCCAAAAATAAATAAATTTTTATTTTTTTGTTTATTTTTTTTTAAAATCCAACGAACACCTCTCTCCCGACAGTGGAGAGATAATCCCGGCAGTGGAGGAACAGGTTCCCGTGGGGAATAATTTTTTTTATGAGTTGCAGTCTTTCTCTCGGATTGGAGCATCCCGGAGTAGCGACGCTTGTAGAGGCTCACAAGGCAACACAAATCGACAGTCGACGACGACAGTCTCGCAGGCGGTAAGGGGGGTGACTATTCTCTCTCCACTGCTCATTTTATTAGCATTTTTTGTAATTTTCGAGTTCGCGTATTTTTATTTGTGCAAGAATTAAAATATGTCTGTTAGGCGTAGTGTGTCCCCACTGCCTTCTACTTCTCTAGGATTTTCAGGTCTCTTGTCCTCGGTCGTGGGTTTGACCTCGACCGAATTGTCAGGCCGTATACGCCCGACCGTTGTCCGGAGTGCGCCCAATCCGGAGTGCACTTGTCGATCACGCGTGATCTGCCAGTGCCCTCCTCGTCTGTTGACCCCGCCTTAGGACCTAGCAAGCCCGCAGAGGCTGTAGGAGCAGATGACCCCTTTCTGGCCGATGAGCCAGATGACATGAACACCGACGTCGCCGAGGGGACTGAGGAGGGCCTCTTGGAATATGATGACGATGATTATGAGTACTCCGACTCCTCGTGATAGACGAGCTCCTGCGGCACGGGTGAGCGTAGCCTCGCCAATGGTTGCAGGAGTATAGGCCGATGCACCTGTGGGGCCGTTCATAGAGGCAGCTTCGTCGTTATTAAAAGACTTGAAGCTGCCTAGTTATTAGTAGCGAGGAGAAGGAGAGAAACAAGGACTCGGTCAACATGTTTCTAGCGAAGTGGTCAGACTTGCACGCACTGCGACAGCAACCCAGCCCGTAGAGGCTAGCCTCTCATTAAACCGGCAAAGCGTACAAGTGGTGGATGGGTTTAACAACTCGTCCTGCCACTTGGACGGAGTTTGAAACGATGTTTCGAAAAGAATTTTTGCGTGTTAATGAGGCGGAGATAAGCTGGGAGTTATGGGACAAGTGCTCGATGGAGAACAAATCCCTGACTCAGTACATCTCAGACTATAGGGAGATAGTACTCAAGCTAAAGGGGATCGATGAATTCCAGACATTGGGAGGCTTTAAAAGAGGCCTCAAAGATGATTACCTTGAGTACATAGAGCCCTTACAGCCTAAAGACTTAGCAGAGGCAATTAAGTATGCATAGATATTTGATGACATCAAGTTCCGTAGTGCGCGTGGTGGTTTGAGCAGGGCCGAGGGTAGTGAGAAGAGAAGGCCAGGCCTTAAAAGAAAAGGGTTCCGCAGTGATAAGCAGGGGGATAGGATGGACCAAGGAGGACAAGGTGGTCATTGGTCTAAAAAACCGCGACCATCCAGGAAGAAAAGAGACAGCGAAGTCCAAAAAAAAAGAGAAGTATATTAAAGCGCGAAAGAAAAATTGCTGCTTTAATTGCAAAGATGTAGGGCACATGAAGGCTGAGTGTCCAAAGCTTAAAGCCAGCACGAGCGACAACGAGCCCAAAAGAGATGGTAAATCCTCTAGGCAGTTGCTTACAGTGCAGAGACTCCCTCTAAGTTCCACAAAGTTCAGAGAGGTGACAGTGTGTCATTGTGATGAGCATCACGCTTGTTCGGTGACACCAGTGATGTGGCAGCCTATTGTAGGTCTGCATGACATGGTGCGCATGTATGGCACCATAGGTGGCAGTAGAGTCATAGTTTTTATCGATGATGGATCTAGCCATAACTTCTTGAACTACTTGTTAGTTAAGAAGTTGGGATTGACTCTGAGACCCAGAGCGATCATGAGTATACTGTTGGCCTAGCCAACGGATGACAAAACGGTATGGAATACCATAGTATTGGGGGTCCCATTATCTATGTAGGACTACGAGGCTCTGCTTGACTTTCAAGTCATGCCCTTAGCCAGAGCAAACGTATATCTAGCCAGAGCAAACGTATATCTAGGTAGGGAGTGGCTGTATAGCTTGGGCCCTAGTCTAGCTCAAGGTTACCTACATAATACGCTACGTTTTGAGCATGGAGGTAGAGTCATTACCCTGCAAGGCGACCATACTGTCCCTGCTACACCACTTATTTCCTCCATGGAGCTGTGCACAACGGTCGCAGAGGCCAGATAGCAGAGGTATATGCTTGTTACCCTCTTTTAAATTCTGTTTTCGTAGATGAAACTGTAAATGATGTTTGTGTAGACAAACAAGGAAAACAAAATAGCCTTGGATGAGACCCACTGTTTGAAAACCGTGTTTGGCATGCATGCAAGAAAAAATCCAAGGCGAAAGAGACATTAAAGAAAAAGTACATAGATACTTTAATGAATTTATTAAAGGAATTGCAGGATGTTTTTCCTAATGATTTGCCAGATGGCTTACCACCATCTAGAGAAGTAGACCATGGCATCGAAGTTATGCCAGGATCACAACCTATAAGCAAACCTGCTTATAGATTAAGCCACTCCGAGGCGCAGGAGATGGAAAAACAATTAACGGAATATTTGGACAAAGGCGTTATTCGGCCTAGTTCAAGTCCGTGGGGCATCGCCTATTCTTCTGGTAAAGAAGAAAGACGGATCTATGCGGATGTGCATAGACTATAGGGCTCTTAATCAGATAACGATTAAGAACAAGTATCCGATGCCATGCATGGATGAGTTGTTTGATCAAATCTATGGATCAAGATACTTTACAAAAGTAGACCTAAGATCAGGGTATCATTAGGTTAGAATTAAAGCAGAAGATGTTGCGAAGACAGCATTTAGGACTCGTTTTGGGCATTTTGAGTTTTTGGTTATGCCATTTGGGCTAACCAATGCTCCAGCGATATTTATGATGCTGATGGATAGCATTTTACATCCATATCTGGGAAAGTTCATAGTAGTTTTCCTAGATGATATTCTTGTGTATAGTAAGACACAAAAAGAACACATAGAGCATTTGCGTCTAGTGTTCGAGTTGTTGCGAGAGCACAAACTATTTGCAAAGAAGAGCAAATGTGAATTTTTTGAAACAGAAATTCACTACCTTGGCCATATTATATCCACCGATGGTACGCGGATGGAGCCAAAAAAAGTAGAGGCTATTCTTAAATGGCCAGCGCCGAAGAATCTCGAGGAACTGCAGATTTTTCTTGGCATGTCGGGGTTCTACCGACCAGTATGTGAAGGACTACGCGAAGATCGCAGTCCCGTTGACTGACCAGTTACGATCAAAAACTATAAAAACATTAGTTGGGGGGAAGCCCAATAGAAGAGCTTTGATAAGCTCAAGGTGACCGTAGTAGCTGCACCTCATTGACGTAGATTAACTAGGGATGGAACTTTAGGCAATAAACGTACAAGCCCAATCTTCCAACTCGCAGGCATGATAGCTGTATCCACACCTCTTGAAAAATAAAAGCAAGAGGGACCTTCAACTCATCCACATACTTCATGAAAGCTCATTCGGGAGCCCATCACATCCTGGATTTTTCCCTTTAGACAAATACTTCAACACATCTTCCATCTCATCCACAGAAATGTCTCTTTCCAATTCATCCAATTCATTTGCAAAAATGTTTGATACTTGGTGATGAACCAAGTGAACAAAGACTATCTAGCTGTAATGACATCAGGAGATATGACCTCATGCGGACCTAACAAATGGTGATAAAAGTCCATACACACATCTAGAAAACAAGAAGGGTTTGTAATTAACACTCCTTGCCCATGTTGCATCCTGACAATATTCTCATGTGCATGCTTTTGCTGTAAACGAGAAAAGAATGTATGTGACTCAAAATTAGAATCCATTAGGGCATCCATTTGAGACATAAGCTTATATCTCACATATTGATTCTCGTGCAATACTGCAACTTGATGGGATAACCAATCAATAGCTATCTCAATGTGAGGGAAAGAACTGTCCTCTTGAATCACCTGGTTCAAATGAAAACCAACAACGATTCTAGGTCCACAACTTCTCCCTAAAATATGATGCATTATGAATCCCATAGTGGCAAGCAAGCTTTTGAATATTGAACATACAACACTCCCAAGTTGACACCCCAACATAGATTACATGGCCTCAAAAGTTTTGTAACACCTGTAACATAAACTTATGGAAAACAGTATGCTCCAAGAAAGTCTGGTTAACCTTAAGAGGAGCCTTTTCCAATAATGTCCTATAAGCATCCACATATTGGCTATACATCTCCAATACTAAAGGGAAATGATATGAGAAATATGATTTATTCCACCTGCATGGACAATATCTCTGGCAGAAACAAATCATGCCAGTAAATATACATTTAGTCCAAATGAACTCTTGTACCCATTTACTGTTGAGAGGCATATGTAAATTCTCTCTAATATGCGGATGTAGCCATGACCACATATCTTGTTTCAAAACTTGAATGGTAAACACATTCTAGCTGAGCCTCTCCGGTCCCCATCCATAATAGAGTGAGGTGTAGAAGCATGCTCCGGCAATTCACATACATTAAAATCACCCACCACAAAGCTAGGCTTAGCGTTGTATAAACACAGTAAATCGTCCCATAATTGACGATGATGTGCAACACCATTAGGTGCATACCGACCCACAAGCCATAATGTTTCATCCATAAACTCCACTTCCACAATAATGAACCACCCGCGGACCACCCCCAGACATCCTGCATAACCAATGATGGCTTAAATTGAGATTTCATTGCAATTATGACCCTTGATTGTGTAGTGGGGTGCCCACTATAAAACACATGAAATTCCTTATAATCATACACTTGTCCAGCCATGAAATGCCGTTTATGCTTCACAACACAAAACATATCCCATTGACCTTGAAACATGTGATAATTCTTGGATGGTGAACACACACCTTTTACATTCCAAAGAGAAATCTTCACAATCCATCAAAACAAAAAGCCAATCAATGAGAGATACCACCATCGCCCTCTCTTTCTTTAAAATATTGCATAGGATCCTCAATGACTCTTCTTCACAGTAAAACATCCACCTATTCATTCTCACCTAAAGTACGGACATTATCAGGTGATGTATCCTGTCTCCACTTGACATTCGAATACTTCTTGTCCCAAGTTGAGATCATAGCCCCTTTTTTATCATATAGAAGAGGAAAATTTACCAGATTTTCTTTCGTAACTCGAGGTCTCAGATTATACCGAGAGTGTGATTCCATGCCTTGGTTATATTTCTCTCGAGTCCATCTTGTAGCACCAGGACGAAACGATGAAGAGGCACCATGACCAGCACCCACATTTTGATTACCAATAGAAGTAGCTGTCTAGTGAGTGTCTCCCTTCACCACCACAAGCCAAGGTCTATCTTCTGTATCTACCAAAACTTGTCTACCTTGATCTGCCAAAACTTGTTTACCTTTATCTACCACTTTCTCACTTTGTTTTTGCTACTTGTTTTTGCTACTTGTTTTTCTCACTTTGTTTTTGCTACTTGTTTGCCCTATCTATATTCAAAGTAGATGGCAAAATAGGAGCTAATATATCCTTATGAGTTGAACCCTAGGGCACATTCTATTGTGGCTGAGCATTCACCTCCTTTGGACACTCTGAAATGAAGTGACCCATCTCCCCATAACGGAGGCAATGGCCTGCAAATAATCCCCACTTTAATTCGAACTACAAAGGGTCAAGTCCATCCACGCATAAC
Source organism: Cibotium barometz (assembly GCF_041138505.1). Taxonomy (NCBI): domain Eukaryota; kingdom Viridiplantae; phylum Streptophyta; class Polypodiopsida; order Cyatheales; family Cibotiaceae; genus Cibotium; species Cibotium barometz. Next base: position 26,412,955 of record NC_141081.1, on the reverse strand, counting down.
CTCAATTGTCGAGGTAGGGCCTTCCCAGTATCCCACAGTATGCAAATCCTATTTTTATTCTTGGATAACATTCTGGGCTCCACCAACACCTCCCCAATAGTATGTATGGCCAACGGTAACAATTCCTACATAGTTGATGTACATAGTTGATGGAAAGTCTACAACCTCAACCCAAATAGGGCATGCCTAGCGCAACATCTCTCTCTCTCTATATATATATATATATGTGTGTGTGTGTGTGTGTGTGTGTGTGTGTGTATGGGTGGGTAGGAGAAATCTAGGAGTGAGTAGACAAAAGAACCTCTTGCTCTAGTGATATTCGAGTATCTATCAGTGCATCCTCTATGCTCACCGTATATGAAACCCCTTTTCATAATTACGTTGTGAGAATCTTGAATTGGTAAATAAAATGGTGGGGCATGCCATGCATGCTCTGTTATTGATGTCCACTATCCCTAATGTATTGCTTTAGCTAAAGATGGGGGAATTTTTTTTGGTAAGGAGCAATTTCTAGTAAGCATTTTTTATTTTCATAATGGCGACGAGCGGTTTCTATCTCTATTATCTTATGCTCTTTTTCTATACCAAAACACATGGACAAGAAAGTCCAAATTCAAGCTCCCTAACCCACGCTTTATTTTTACACACGTAGACCACAAAGAAGGAATAAAAGCTATGCCCCTCCATATACAAGCAATTGAAGTAATATAAGTATATACAAAGTATTCTCTCTCTCTCTCTCTCTCTCTCTACACTTGGTAGGAGGACTTCCAAAGTGAGTAGACAAACAGACCTCTTGCTCTAGTGACATTTGAATTTTTGTCAGAATTTGAATAAGCACCACATCATGAAGATTTGGATGAGGAGGGGAAAGATGCAAGGATTGAGGACTTCTTTCAACATGAGGCTAGGATTCACTTATGCTCACCATATATGATGTGTCTTCATAATTATCTCATGAGGCTCTTGAATTAGCAAACTAAATGGTGGGGCATGCCATGCAATGCCCTTTTGTGGCATCATCTAGGCATGAGCTTGATGTCCATTATCCCTTATATGTCACTTAAGTTGAGGATGGGGGAATTTTTTTGGTGAGAATAAGGCTTCTTCTTTTCAACCCTTCCCATGACCCTCAAGTAAACAAGTATAAGTGCTTATTACATGCTAGGTAAGGCTTCTTCTATTCAACCCTTCCAATGAAATATGGGCAAGAGCATGAGTAGTGGTGTTATCATAAAACCTCGCGTTCCCTTTATTTAATCACCATCTTTGTAGTTACCCTTGCACTTAACCTTTAAGGCTCTTTTGATCCTCTTTGATGCCTTGTTTGAAATGCTTGTGTGCTGACCATCTCGTGACATTTTGTCGTTTACTGCAGTAGTCTCCTCTCCTTGCATGTCATCTTGATTTACTAACTTTGGACTTTACATTTCTTTCCATACACCTTGTCTCTAGGTTGAAACCTAGCTTGAAACAAATCATTAACCTCATAATCTAGAAGATTGGACCCCTCAACAAGTGGCCATAGTGTAGGAACATTGTGGTGGTAGGGGAGATGGGTGGTCAATGCTTTTATTACTTGGGTGGCCTTTTGTGCAGTGTGTTGAGAAGAACAAAGGTGCAAGCACTCCTTTTGCATAACAACAATCATGCAAGTGCACTTCCATGTGCCCCTAAGTACATCCATGCACTTAACTCTATAGTTTTGTGGAGTCCATTGAATCACCCAAATGTTTTTTATATGGGTGAATCAACAACTACCTCTCCTTGGGGATTCATGTCCCTTATCGTAATTATCCAACTATATCTTCCTTGGTCGCCCTATGGATTTTATGTCTCGCATATGCACGTTATATTTTGGCACGTGGCTAGTGTTGTCTTCCACGAATCACTATCGTTTCTCGTATTTTGTGCCTTGTTGACTCTCAATCACCAGTTAAAGGGGTGGGGGCCTTGTACATAGGTGTACCTATAGAGCTATGTTTCACTAGTCTAGTAACCTGTGTGCAAGAGATAGGGAATGCAAATTTGCATGTTTTATGAGTTTCTCTTCACTAGCCTAGGAACTTGTGTAGGAGATAGAGAATGCACATTTGCGAGCGGTTTCTATATCTGTTATCTTATGCTCTTTTTTTATACCAAAACACATGGACAAGAAAGTCCAAATTCAAGCTCCCTAACCCACCCTTTATTTTTACACACGTAGACCACAAAGAAGGAATAAAAGCTATGCCCCTCCATATACAAGCAATTGAAGTAATATAAATATATACAAAGTATTCTCTCTCTCTCTCTCTCTCTCTCTCTCTCTACACTTGGTAGGAGGACTTCCAAAGTGAGTAGACAAACGGACCTCTTGCTCTAGTGACATTTGAATTTTCGTCAGAATTTTAATAAGCACCACATCAGGAAGATTTGGATGAGGAGGGGAAAGATGCAAGGATTGAGGACTTCTTTCAACATGAGGCTAGGATTCACTTATGCTCACCATATATGATGTGTCTTCATATTTATCTCATGAGGCTCTTGAATTAGCAAACTAAATGGTGGGGCATGCCCTTTTGTGGCATCATCTAGGCATGAGCTTGATGTCCATTATCCCTTATATGTCACTTTAGTTGAGGATGGGGGAATTTTTTTGGTGAGAATAAGGCTTCTTCTTTTCAACCCTTCCCATGACCCTCAAGTAAACAAGTATAAGTGCTTATTACAGGCTAGGTAAGGCTTCTTCTATTCAACCCTTCCAATGAAATATGGGCAAGAGCATGAGTAGTGGTGTTATCATAAAACCTCGCGTTCCCTTTATTTAATCACCATCTTTGTAGTTACCCTTGCACTTAACCTCTAAGGCTCTTTTGATCCTCTTTGATGCCTCGTTTGAAATGCTTGTGTGCTGACCATCTCGTGACATTTTGTCGTTCATTGCAGTAGTCTCCTCTCCTTGCATGTCATCTTGATTTACTAACTTTGGACTTTACATTTCTTTCCATACACCTTGTCTCTAGGTTGAAACCTAGCTTGAAACAAAGCATTTACCTCATAATCTAGAAGATTGGACCCCTCAACAAGTGGCCATAGTGTAGGAACATTGTGGTGGCAGGGGAGATGGGTGGTCAATGCTTTTATTACTTGGGTGGCCTTTTGTGCAATGTGTTGAGAAGAACAAAGGTGCAAGCACTCCTTTTGCATAACAACAATCATGCAATTGCACTTCCATGTGCCCCTAAGTACATCCATGCACTTAACTCTATAGTTTTGTGGAGTCCATTGAATCACCCAAATGTTTTTTATATGGGTGAATCAACAACTACCTCTCCTTTGGGATTCATGTCCCTTAGCATCATAATTATCCAACTATATCTTCCTTGGTCGCCCTATGGCTTTTATGTCTCGCATATGCGCGTTATATTTTGGCATGTGGCTAGTGTTGTCTTCCATGTCAATCACTATTGTTTCTTGTATTTTGTGCCTTGTAGACTCTCAATCACCTGTTAAAGGGGTGGGGGCCTTGTACATAGGTGTACCTACTATTGAGCTATGTTTCACTAGCCTAGTAACCTTTGTGCAAGAGATAGGAATGCAAATTTGCCTGTTTTATGAGTTTCTCTTCACAAGACTAGGAACTTGTGTAGGAGATAGAGAATGCACATTTGCCCTTTTTATGAGTTTATCCAACCTAGAGTCTGCCCCAAAGTGTTTTCCCATGTTGTATGAACTTTGTTTTTCACTTTGTAAACGGTCATTTTCCATGTCTGACACACAAGCGTCATATATGGTTATTTTATAATTCAATCCCTCTCCAACTAACCAACTGCCATGCTTGGACTTCGATAAGCTGGGAAAATGAGATGTGCATGCCATGTCACCACTTTTTTCCATGTACATAATTTAGAGACACTCATCATGTTAAAAACTTTGTTATGGAATTATGCAAATGCTATTGGTTCTATTTCTTTTTCCAAAACTTTGTAAAGACTTAACGAGGTGTGCATGCCATGTCACCACTTTTTTCCACCTACATAATTCAGAGACACTCATCATGTTCAAAACTTTGTTATGGAATTATGCAAATGATATTAGTTCCAAGACTTAATGAAATCATCACATTACCCCATTGGACAATGTGTACTTTCGACCAACTTAAGCCACCAATCCATTGTCGGAATGCTTGAATCTCTTATATTGCCACTACGCCATCATTGCCTGATAGCTTGTGCCTTGATTTGATGCCACTTTTTTGGTTCATTTGAGATCTTCTGAGCTCTTCATCAACCTAGTGTTGGACCAAAAAGGTAGTTCACCTACAACGATATATTAAAAAGGGGGGTGTTTGAAAGTAATGCTCCACCCTTGCCATGATTATTTGCACGGGTATCTTTTAGCTCTACATTGTAAGGGCCCCTTTATGAGGTGTTCAAGTCAATAGCTTCCCTTAGCCTTGTGCCAAATTATGTCATTAGGTCTTACCTTCGAGCTACCAATGTAACTCCCCGATGTGGGGGGCATCGCACCCTCTTTCTGTTGTCACACTAGAATGCTCCTTTACAAGCCTAGATGGAGGCAAAAAGTGAATGTCCTTCACAATGGTTCTCTCTCACAAAAGGTGGGTAACTAATGAAAGAGGGAAACCTGTAATGAAACCTATTCAAGCAACCATGCATCTAGCATGCAAGAATCTAATAGCATACATGCATGCAAGAAATAGTAGAGAAGAGAAAAGCTCACAAGTATTTCTATTGCAAGAAAATGATTGTGTATTGCATAGTGTTAAAATTAACGAGTGACTAGTTTTCAGGCTGGCCAAACTAAAAGATGGTCCACCAACGATTACTAGTCTTTAGCAAGTTTGTACACAAAGTCCTTAGACTTTCCCCATTTGACATTAAGCTCATGGTAAGGCCACTTTATATGTCCCAATGTAGTCTTACAAAAGATAGGTACTTGTTGGAGTAGGTAAGATGGAAAGTGCCTTATGTGACTAGTTTTCACACGAGGCTGGCCAAACTTAAAATTTGTATGGTAACTATTAGTAGTCTTAAGCAAAAATGTACACAAAGTCCTTGGACTTTCCCCATTGACATTAAACTCATCGTAAGGCCGCTTTATATATTTAAATGCCATCTTACAAAAAATAGGTGCTTGTTCGAGTGGGTAAGATGAAAAAGCACATTACGTTATGTCAGGTGGGTGAAACCATGTTAAGCTTTTGTCAAGACAACATGAAAGTTATACGCAATGTAGAAGTTCTTCATGCAAGGCCTCCTTTTGTGGCTTGGGCCCTTCAAATTCAAGTGGTTGGTAGAAGTGGCCCACCCTTTTGATTGGCAGAATTAGATCTAGGACCACCATGGAACGATTGCATGGGTAGATGGTAGTTCGAACCTTCTTCTTTTTAGCAAGACATGATGTTATGCCCAACCCTCATAGCTTGATGGTGAGAGATTGGGCATCCTCGTGCTGAAAACGTCAGCCAAGGAGAGGTGTGGTTGTGTTAAATTGAAGTCGAGGTAGAGGTTACATGCATTGAAGCTCTTTAGATATCACTAGTTATCCTAATGATGGGTCATACCATGGGCCAAGAGTGCCCCCACCATGGTCCCCCCATCCAAAGATATACCTAGAGGGTTAGTTACAGATGTATGTGTCCATGTGTAGTAGCTCTTTTGAATGCATCAACATCGAAATTGTGATTTATGGCTCTGGAAAGAGGGTTGGGACTTATTAAAAACAAGACTCAATGAAAAAGATTAAACAAGGCAACTGAGTCGAAGGGAAGCATGCGAAGTGTTGGCATGGGGCATTGATGCAGCTTCTTGCACGAATGGGATCCAATGTCTGAGTGTCTAGATCAAGGTGTGGTTTGTTGAGACTATTAGGTGTGATCATCGGTGGCAGAAGGCATGGGTTCTTAAACCACATGGTTAGACAGTTTGCCCAGATCTAATTGCTAGTGGCGAAATGATGTGTGTGAAGAGGCAGAAGGCATGGGTTCTTAAACCACATGGTTAGACAGTTTGCCCAGATCTAACTGCTAGTGGCGAAATGATGTGTGTGAAGAGGCTTGAACCGGAAACTTACAAGGGTCTATCGGTAAATGGGAATCGATTTGGCACTTAGTGGAATTTGCTTTTAGACTTTTTGGGTATCTAGCATTTGGACTATCCGAGCGATGTATTTGCACCCACCGTGTGGGGAGCACTCTACCCACTCAGTGGTGGGGAGCCCAAATAATGAGAACATTCCTTTTTGCTTCTCTCTCTCTCTCTCTCTCTCTCTCTGTCTCTCTCTCTCTCTCTCTCTCTCTCTCTCTCTCTCTCTCTCTCTACCGACATTAATACCTCTCTCTCTCTCTCTCACTATTGATGCTACCGGATGGTCATCCCCTAACGCGGCTCACTGGCTGCTTCTAGTAGAGAACTAGGGTTGAGGTGGGTAGCGGCATCTACAAGGTGGTGGATCGGTGAGGCACGTACTCACGCAGGTGGATCGGGGTGGTGTGCGGTGGTGGCGGATTGGCATGGCGGGTGCTCGTGATGGTGGATCAGGGTGCTCGGTAAATCAAGGCGGGAGCTCGT